>NC_142784.1:4515000-4666250 GCF_988280905.1 Pimephales promelas | reverse complement strand
TGTCCGCACTAAAGTTACACTTGCTTTATTATTACTGCATGTTATGTTATTCGCTGTATTTTTTCTATACTTAATGGGAGAATTGTTGTAGACAATTTCCTGCACGCATGCGGTCTCATATCCCAGACAGAGCGGCGCCATACAAACTGCATATAAGTATATAAGATACAGCCTACCTTACATTTGCTCTTCGTTTTTTCGAATATTGTTCATGTTTAGTCATTGATCTTGATGTTTAATTGTTGTAATTTATCATTATTACAATGTATAATCACATTTATGTTACTGTTTATTTTATAGAAAACCACACACAACCACAACCATACAAACCAGTCTGTTGAGTGGTGACAACAAATGGGTTATTCCCAAAAAGTCCATCTTTGTTGTCGTCTCTAATCAGACAGTCTTTGAGTGGTCGGCACCCTGAGCTGGCAACTTGTGTTTTATAGTGAAGTGCTACCAATCAAAAGCATTTTTTTTCTAATTAGCTGTGAGCAAAGCATTTAAATTTTTGCAAAAACCTGTTCGCACATTCATGTGAACCCGCTCTATGAAATTCAAGACTAATGGTGGCCATGTTTAAAATGTATTGTCTACCCAACTCAGAAACTGATATCAAAATGACCTCAGTTTCCCAGTAGTACGACTTGAGAGGGCATTCATGTCCAATTCCTGAGTAAGAAACTCATATTTACGATAATTCCAGTAGCATGTTAAGTCCGCATAAAGCCATAATTTTGTCAACTCACAGACTGATCTCATGAAGTAGCGTGTGAATAACACGTCAATTCGTATTTCCATTTTTGGCGTGCTATCAAGACGCATAATCGCTTTTCAGCGTGTTTATGAACGCTGTTGACTTAACGTTATTACTGTATATATAAATATATGACTTACCTCAAGCCGTCCCTAAACCTAACCGTCACTGGGGTTAATGGCATTTATGACTGTTCCCTTACCATCCCAGGAAAAAAAAAGATATGACTTACCTCAACCCCGTCCCTAAACCTAACCGTCACTGGGGTTAATGCCATTTATGACTGTTCCCTTACCATCCTAGGGAAAAAAAAGATCACTCCCCAGATGTAGATCTACATTTTGCTCTGTTTCGTGCGGACATTTGATGGCGTGTACAGACACGCGGAATCACTCGGACGTTAATGGCGTAGACATACACGCATACACGCGGATACACGCGGATAGCTCAAAATGTGTAGAGATAACACGCCACTTGACTCGAAAGTGGCGTGTATGTTTACGCAAAAGTCATGATGTCATGTTGCAACTCAAAACTATTCCTCTAACCCTGAGTTTGTTCAACTACCATTATGGTACGAGCCTGTAGTCTTTGACCATCTACAGCTAGCTGTTTAAGAGAACACATTCCTATTAAATTAGTTTAACGTTTTGTTTTAAATAAGTATATTAACATGTTTTTTTTGACAGCTTTTTGTAATTGTAAAAAAATGTTTTAATACATTTTTGTAATTTTGTAATTTGCTTTGCCTTTTCATTTTTCCAAGATATAAAAATACAGACCTTACGGACAAGTTCAATAATGGCAGTTTTTGCTGTCTGAAAATTCTCCTTTGAAATGCTTCCTGATGTGTCCATAAGGATGAAGACATTCAGCCGACCATCTTCAACCCTGACAGTCCTACCCAAATATTGCCCTATGATTGTGCAAAAAAAAAAATTAATGTTGCTTACTTGTGTAAAAGAAAATGTTTTTTTTTTTCCAAAATAATTCTCTTTTCACCTTTCTTTTTAAAGTTAGGATGTGACACATCCATAACTGCAGTCAGAGATCCTCCAAAGGCCTGAGCAACGGTTGCTGGCTGATCAAATGAGTACTGGGCTAAAAAAAACAAAAAAAAAACTATATATATATATATATATATATACACACACACACACACAGTTTATATATATATATATATATATATATATATATATATATATATATTGAATCATTAAATCAGGGGTGTATTCCAGAAAGCAAGGCTATCTTACCGTCAAACATACCCTAAACACTCGGTTGATTAAACCAAACCTTGCTTACTCAAGGTATGCTGGTTCTAAAAGCGCTTTCACACCAGACATTCTCATCAGAGCGACGAATTGATCAATCACCATGGAGACGGGTACTAAGAAAAAGCATGGCATACTACTACCTCTTTTGTTAAATGCTGATTTACATATTACCACCTATTTGAGGGTTGTGTAATCATTTTACATTCTTTTCGTTTTATAATATTTAATCACTGTGAATAAGTCATTTTGCTTCAACATTGCTTGAAAGGTAAGATATCATATTTCATAAGTCCTATAATATATGTCTCTTATTATAGAAATATATTATTGCAAAGAAAACGTCCTGTTACAAAAATTAAGAAAAAAGTCTCAATGCAGATCAACAATGTGTATATCAAACATATATAATTTGACATAAACAAGGCATATATCAAACATATATAATTTTAAGAAGACTCTAAAACAGATTACAATTAATAGTATTACATCAGTTAATTTGTGACTGTTTATAGGTACTGATATCATCAAATGCTGTATGAGTGTGTGTATATGTGGATAAATGTATACATGTGGTAATGTTTATATGAATGTTATATTTATGTATGTTATATTTGTGTATTTTAATTGTACATAAGTTTAAGTACTTTTATGGGCCCCAGGAAGAATAGCAACCACATTGTGGAAGCTAATGGGGATCCAAATAAATGAATAAATAAAATGTGTGAGATGAGAATTTTATATATATATATATATATATAATTATATAACATTTTGTGCAATCTGCCACGCCCAATGGAGCCTCATCAATAGTGCACGCATGCGCTAAACACCTCTGAAGTAAACTAACCCTGAACACCTCTGAAGTAAACTACCCCTGAATACCTCTGAAGTAAACTACCCCTGAACACCTCTGAAGTAAACTACCCCTGAACACCTCTGAAGTAAACTACCCCTGAACTACCCCTGAACACCTCTGAAGTAAACTACCCCTGAACACCTCTGAAGTAAACTACCCCTGAACACCTCTGAAGTAAACTACCCCTGAACACCTCTGAAGTAAACTACCCCTGAACACCTCTGAAGTAAACTACCCCTGAACACCTCTGAAGTAAACTACCCCTGAACACCTCTGAAGTAAACTACCCCTGAACACCTCTGAAGTAAACTACCCCTGAACACCTCTGAAGTAAACTACTCCTGAACACCTCTGAAGTAAACTACCCCTGAACACCTCTGAACTAATCTAACCCTGAACTAAGCCTGAAATCCTCTGAGGTAAAATAACCCTGAACACCTCTGAAGTAAACTAACCCTTGATCATGTGCTGCTCCGGAGCAGATTATGTTCAGAGAGTAGGTTGCTATGGCAACTTACATACCCTGAAGATTACCTCAGTTTTTGGAACCAAAAGTTGGGGTTACTTACTTACCCTTAAACATACACGGGAATGTCAGATAACCTGCTTTCTGGAATACACCTCAGTCCCAATCTACATTGTGTAAATAAACGTAAGTTTCCTTGACTGACCATAGCAGCGAGGTTCTGGCCCACTCCATTCCCTTGAATCCAAACATTGCCTTTCAGAGGGGCCGAGCAAATCCAGACCTAACTGACACAGATACTGCACTCGGTCTCCAATACGGAAGCGTTCCCCAGAACGTAAGGCCCCTGGAGGGGCCCCTGGGTTTTTGCAGTCCTCAGCTGGAATAAGAAACACATGATACATATATTTATCATTTATATACTATGCATTTTTTGTAAATGATGCATTGTTCAATATTGATCAAAATCACAAATGAAACCTATTTAAATGTATTTATTATGCATGCCAGTCCAGTTATTTGCGATGTCACTTTGCAAAGAAACGCCACACACCTATGGACTGAACACGTAACATGCATGAGTATGATGTCACTGTTTCAGAAATTCATTAAAAACTTATATATGTCACCTTTTCCCACAAAACTCATGTTTTGTTCTGCTCCCATCCGCAAAAGCCCACATAAAAGTATAAACAGATTTTTTTCTTTGTGTCCATAAAAATACTTTTTCAAATAAGTAAGTTACTTTGTTTTCCCATGTATTGACTGGCAGCTCTTTTGTCCCCATATTGAGACAAATCGAAGTGCAGAGGTGTGCAGAGGCAATTTCTCAAAATGAATGAAATCAGTGAAATGCTAAATCAGAATACTATGCAAACCTTCAATAACTAAATATGTTAAATAAAACATAAATACGTATGCATTTAATCACACCTTATTGACCAATGTACTTGCTTCTGATCTTCTTTCAGTTAAACCATAAGCAAAGATGACTTTAGATTTTTTTTTTATTGGTAAAGTAAGTGTTAAACTTTTTTCTCCTCTGTCTTATTCTTCCGTTATCCAGAACTGCAGCTGAAAGGTTTGTCTGAGTGGTGTCTCTATTGTACAAGCGTGAATTAGCATTTCCTTCAGCCTGAGGGTTAATATTTCACTTTTAGTTCTGAAAGGGTCTTTACATTTGCCCAAAAATATTAAAAAAAAATATAATAAAACGTCTTGTTGTCAGGATTCAGGCTCGGAGACAGAGGTAAGTGATGAACTTAAACTTTCTTTATTAATAAACAAGGTAAGTATTCAGGGTTTCAGGTGCTCAGAAGTGCTCTTGAAGGAGGATACGTGACAGGAATACATCCAGGTGAGTGAATCCTCCTCTTAGGAATTACATGAACGGTGACACAAGGCAATGACTTTCCTTTTCTCACTTTCAGATCGTCGTGGAGCAGACGAAGTACAGACAGGATTCCAGGTGAGTAGATCCTTTTTCAATAGTAGGTCGGGAACTAACACAGTTCAGTGATACTTGCTTTTCATCCTTATAGATCATCCATTAGAGGGACGAGACTCATGGCAGAATCCAGGACACAGGGAACGAGAATCATGGAGCAGATCCTGGGAACATCAGAACAAGGACAGAGCGGTTAGTCTTTACAGGTAAGTATACTTTACATCTCAGCTCGGTGGATGTCTCAGAGGGAAGCAAGTGAAGGCTGGTTAGGGTCTTTTCCTGTTGGAGACTTGACAATGAGTGACTGTGAACTTGGTGCTTTTATGCTGGCTGTGAAGGGCGTGCTGATTGGAAACAGGTGCAGGTGATTAGAACTCTGGGGAAAGTGATCGTTGCGTGGTGACTTGGGAGGACTCTGATTGGCTCCTGACATTACCCCCCCCCCCCTCCAGAGTCCGCGCCAGCGTCGTGGGGGTCTACCTCTGGGTCGTGGTGCAGGTTTCTCGGGATGCTGAGCATGGAATTCTAGAAGCAAACTGGGATCAAGAACATCATTCCAAGGTACCCAACTCCTCTCCTCTGGCCCATATCCTTCCCATTCAATGAGATATTCGAGCTTACCCCCTCGACGTCGAGAGTCCAAGATCTCTTTAATAAGATAAATGGACTCTGGCTCAATGGGTGGTATCGGGGGGTTGTCCTCTGGTTCTACCTCTGTGACTGACTGGGGTACCGGTGGATGATAGGGCTTTAAGAGGGAAACATGAAATGGGGTGAATGCGATATTCTGGGGGTAACTGGAGCTGATACGTGACTGGATTAATTCGCTTTACGACTGGAAATGGTCCGATGTACTTGGGGTTCAACTTTCGACATGATTGGCGAAGTCTGATATCTCGAGTGGAAAGCCAGACGAGCTGTTCAGGTTGATACTCTGGATTGGGTCAGCGGTGTTTATCCGCAAACTGTTGCTGCCGGTTGACAGCTTGCCGGATATGGTGATGTGTCTGATCCCAGACCTGTTCACTCTCTTCAAACCACTTGTTAACTGCTGGTACTTCTGAGGGTTCACCGGACCACGGGAATAACGGAGGTTGATAGCCAAGGACGCACTGGAATGGAGTTAACTGAGTGGATGCCTGTCGAAGAGAATTCTGTGCATATTCTGCCCAGATGAGGTACTTGCTCCAGATGTTCTGATTGGAGTGGCAGAATGTTCGCAGGATCCGACCGATGTCTTGAATTTTACGCTCTGTCTGTCCATTGGTTTGTGGGTGATACCCTGAAGACAGACTCACTGTCACATTCATTAATGTGAAGAATGCTCGCCAGACTCGAGAAATGAACTGGGGTCCTCGATCGGAGACAATGTCCTCTGGGATACCGAAATTTCGAAAGACATGTTCCACCAACAATTCAGCGGTGTTAAAGGCTGTTGGCAGTCCTTTCAATGGGATTAACTTGCACGCCTTTGAGAAGCGATCGATGGCCATGAAGATGCAAGTATTCCCCTCGGAGACGGGAAGATCGGTGACAAAGTCTACACCGATGTGGGACCAAGGTCTATTCGGGACAGGAAGGGGTACTAATTTACCCACAGGCAGATTTCTTGGTACTTTGGAGATGGCACACGGGATACATCCTTGAATGAAGTTGGTGATATCTGATCGCATGGTGGACCACCAATATTTGACTTGTAGAGTGGCTAGAGTCTTGTTTACCCCTGGGTGTCCAGTGGCTACTGATGAGTGAGCTGATGAGATCAAAGAAGTTCGGAATTCCTCAGGCACATAGATCTTCCCAGGAGGACATCCGTGGACTCTGGGTTGTTGCTATGATAGCTCTTGGAGTTGATCATTTATCTCCCACTGGATGGGGTTCACGAAAAGACTCTCTGGCAGGATAGTTTCAGATTCTTCTACAGGGATTTCAGAGGCATGAAAACGAGTTAGAGCATCTGCTCTTGTATTCTTTGAGCCTGGGCAATAGGCAATCTTGAAATGGAATCGTGTAAAGAACAACGCCCATCGGGCTTGACGTGGGTTCAGACGTTTCGCATCTCTTAGATACTGGAGGTTCTTGTGATCGGTGAGTACTAGGAATGGGTGCTTTACTCCCTCTATCAGTGTCTCCATTCTTCTAAGGCAAGCTTTACAGCTAGAAGTTCCAGGTTTCCGATGTCGTAGTTGGCTTCAGCTGGAGAGAACTTCTTCGAGAAGAAGGCACAAGGTGATGGCTTAGAGGAGCAATCAGAATACTGGGAGAGAACTCCTCCAACCCCGGTGGTGGATGCATCTACCTCTACCACAAACGGTCTCTCAGGATCAGGATAATGAAGCAAGGGTGCAGTGGTGAAGGCAGACTTCAGAAATGTAAACACCTCCTCGGCTTCTGGGGTCCATTTCAAGGTCTTGGGCTTTCCTTTTAGCAACGTGGTAAGAGGAGCGGTGAGCAAACTGTACTGGTTGATAAGCCGTCGATAGAAATTGGCAAAGCCAAGGAACCTTTGGAGTTCTTTCACTGACTTGGGGGTTGGCCAGGACATGATGGTCTCAGTCTTGCTTCTATCCATCTCCACTCCTCGATCACTCAGAACGTATCCCAGGAAATCGACAGTGGTTTGATGGAAAGTGCACTTTTCAGCTTTCAGAAACAAGGTGAATTCTCTGAGTCTTTGGAGGACTAAGGACACGTGTCTTTGATGCTCAGCTGGGTTCTTGGAATAGATCAGGATATCATCGATGTATACCAGGACAAACTTTCCTAGGAAGTCGCGGAGAACCTCATCCATAAAACTTTGGAATACTGAAGGGGCGTTGACCAAACCATAACGCCGCCTTCACACTGGCAGTTTAAATCAGCTCCGTAATACTCAATACGTTCCCAACGGACGTCGTACTACTAGGGTTGGGAACCGAGAACCGGTTCTTTTCCAGAACCGGTTGTGTTTTTGAAAAAATACCGGAACCGTGCAAAATTCCTAAGTTTCGGTTCCGAAAACGGTTCTGATGCCGATGCGATATCATCATGTGGGCGAAGTGCTGGGAGTAGAAGACGCCGTCTTATTTCTAAATGACAAAAACTTCACCACTGAAGTTGCGATTTGCTCTCACACGCGCTGCATTTGTCACACACAGACACACACACGCTGCGCGCGCCGACCGCCGAGTCACTCTCTAGCCTACATTCAAATCTGTTTGCGCTGAGAGAGAGAGAGGGAGCAGTTGTCGATATGAAACTGCTTTACAATCACACAGTCTCAATATTTATTTGTTTCACATATTCAAATGATTTCCGTTACAGAATTAGTGAGATTATAGTTTAAGTAAACATTGACGGTAGTGGTCAAAACAGATCCAATCCGTATATTTTTTGTGTTCAGAATTTACAAAATATGTACAATGAGCGAGTGCATCATAATGTTTTTTTTTTTTTCAAACCGTGTTTTTGTCTTATCTTGAATTACTACGTAAAGTCTGTAATAAGCGTTAATACTCGGACTTCTTGTTTAGACTGGCCGGCGGATCACAGCTGCTGCGGAGTAGCCCAATGCCTGCGTGACTCGTCATGGACATAAACAGAGAGAAGTAGCTCCGGCAACAATGTTCTTCCGCAAGACGCATGCAGTTCTGTTTATTAACTGCTAGAGCGCCGATTTATCCAGTAATGAAATAAGTAAAGTCTTAATGAATCAATCATTCAAACCGTTTTAAAAAATAATCTGTTCTACACGCATATGTGTGTTAAAGCATATTCTACTCCTTCTGAGAGGGTATTCTTCACTGTTGGAGATACAATAAAGGAGAGGTCTAAATTATTATAGAGAATGCAGAATTTGTTAATTTCCTTTATTTATATATATATATATATATATATATAATTTTTTTTTTTTTCGCAAAGATTGCTTAATAATATTTTGAGTTTGTTTACATTACCAGTCTGTTAAACTAATTTGTCAAGTACTATAAAAAATAAACACAAAAAGGATTGTGGATTTTTCTCTTACTAATATTTTTAATTGAATGGGAACCGGAACCGGAATCGTTTGGCGGAACCGGAACCGGAAAATTTCTCACGATTCCCAACCCTACGTACTACACAGTGAAAAGTGTTGGACGCGGGTAGAACAAAAATGGCGGAGAGATTAAAATACTGTCAGTCGTATGATCTCTCTGATGAGGGCCATGCTGCGTGAGGAAAGTTGCTGAGGACGTTGACATGTCAGGTCGGCTAAAAAATGTGATATAGTGGTCAATAGTTCAATGTCTACCTTCAATTTAAGTGTATTAACTGCCCTTATAAACCTTAGAAAGTCATGAAAATAAAAAATAACATGACAACTTATCGTTATAAAATCATTATTTATTTTATTAAAAGTTAATAATTCAGGTTTGTTTATCAGTACCATAGCAACGGTCAACTTCCGCTGGAATTGTCGGATAGGAACCGTCCGTAGCTTTTCGCACGAGTTCAAATTTTTCAACGCATCCGGATGACCAACCAGAGGTGGGGGACTCGAGTCACATGACTTGACTCGAGTCTGACTCGAGTCACAATTTTCAGGACTTGTGACTTGCTTGATTAAAGTACAAAAATGACTTGACTTGACTTTGACTTGAGAACAAGTTACTTGAGACTTGACTTGACTTGAAGTGGAAGACTCGACAATGACTTGAACATATAATAAACAAACAGCAATACAGTTAATTAAAATATATATATATTGTGATGTCAGCATCACTATATCGGCATCTGTGCCTTTAACGCTGCTCAATTCAAACCGCGCCAAACGGAAGTTCCGGGAGTCTCACGCATATTGATAGCGTCTCCCTGATGCCCGCAAATGAGTTAAAATCTCCCGGAATCTAGAGCGAGATACTGCGCGTATAACATACATAGCGTGCGGCGTGTGCACGGCAGAGATATGGGAAGCCAAACAAACCAAAAGTGGGACGAGACAGCGGGGCTTTACAGAGCTCGTGCCGCGCAGACATGTCATCTGCACGGTTCAATGATCCGAGCCGCGCAGCCGATTCGTCAGCGCAGCGCGGACGTGTTTCCTAGCGACACTCAATAGTCAGCGCTGCACTGACCAATTTAAAGCAACGCAAACCATATGCTACATACTACATGCAAATAAATGTACAATAAAGAAACCCCTCCTTCCTTACAAAGAATTGTTCTCTACTGAAGTTTAGGAGTTAATTATGGAGAATTCCATAATTAAAACAATAATTTGTTAATATTTATGTAAATTTTATATATAATATACATAATATTATTTAATATGTAATATTTATTAAATATAAAATATGTTAATATAACATATTACCATTTTTATTTTATATTTATTTTAAACATATTTTAAATATGTTAATATAACATATTAACATATTTTATATTTATTAACATATTTTATATCCCCCCCCCCCTCCCTAACATTACATTCATTGAGATATACCTCCCTGAAATGAATTCTTGTAGGTTGGGATGTCTGCATATGCAGCATAGATATATACACGGCTGTGCAGCTGCAAATGCGTTTTACATATAGGTTTCAGTAAATCGAGGAAAAGGAGTTTCCGAAGACATTTGTTGGCTATAATAAGAAAAACTACTAAATTAAAAAAAAAATTGCATTTTATATTCTCATACATTTCATACATTTTAGATTTTATATTTTACATTTATATGAGATATAAGATATTACATTTTAGATTTCATACATTTTAGACCGTTTCAATTAAATTGAATTAGACAGATTGGATTATACATCTTAGAATCGATACATCTTAGACTCTGAACGTTTTGTGTAAACAACACAATTTTATTTTATTTTCAGATATTAATGTAGCACAGATATGCATATGATTAATATAGCAAATGTATATTAAATAAGATACATAATATATGTATATATGTAATATAATATAAGTTCATCTTTTCTGTGCAAAAATAAATATGTATCGAAAAAATTTACCTCTATTTATTTTAGTAGTGTGACTTGACTTTACTTGAAACTTATCAGGACTTGACTTGACTTGCTTAGGGTGAACCCTTGACTTGACTTGACTTGCTTGATTTATCTGAACTGCGACTTGACTCGAGACTTGATGGTTAAGACTTGAGACTTGCTTGGACTTGACCATGTGTGACTTGTCCCCACCTCTGTGACCAACGGACACGATTTTCTTCGCACCGCACTCGGTCGGACCCGTTTCGGACCCATTCACATGCGGTATGCGAATCTCCATAGAAATGAATGACTTCCGGTCATTTCGCAGCCGCATCGGAGCTGATTTCAACTGCCAATGTGAAGGCGGCGTAAGGCATGACGAGGTATTCATAGTGGCCTGCAGGGGTGATGAAAGCGATTTTCCATTCATCTCCTTCACGAATTCGGATGAGATTATAGGCACTTCTCAAATCAAGCTTGGAAAACATCTTTGCCTCTCTGAGTTGTTCTAGTGTGGCGGGAATGAGAGGTAACGGATAGCTGAACTTCACAGTGACTTGATTTAAGGCTCTGTAATCGATACAAGGTCTCAGCCCGCCATCTTTCTTGGACACGAAGAAGAAACTGGCTGCTGCGGGAGAGGTAGATGGCCGGATATATCCTTGATCTAGAGCCTCCTTGATATATTTCCTCATAGACTCTTGTTCAGGAAGAGACAGGGAGTAGATTCGACCCTTGGGCAGTTGTGCATCAGGAACCAGATCAATAGCACAATCCCATGGTCGGTGCGGGGGCAACTTGGAAGCAGTAACGGGATTAAAAACATCAGAGAACATGGAATAACAGGTAGGTATATTTGTTGACAGGTTTTCTGTGGTTTTCTCTCAATGGACGTGGAATTCACTGGGATTGACTGGACTTTTGATTCATTGATCAGACTAGATGAGGGATCCTTGCGGCTAGTGCAATGGCATCCCCATTGTAGAATTTTTCCAGACTTCCAATTGATTGTTGGTTGATGACGAATTAACCATGGTCGGCCAAGAATGAGATCTGTTTGACTATTCAGGAGCACAAATGGTTCGAACCATTCTTGATGCGTCTTTTCTACACATAGTTGAATGGGAGCAATTTTGGTAGTAACGTTTTTCTTGTTAATCAACTCACCAGTTATGGCATAGATGGAGTAGGTTTTGGGTGTGTTGATCTCTCGCAGCTTAAGTCTCCTACAGAGATCTCCGGAGATAAAGTTTCCCGCTGACCCCGAGTCAACGATAGCTGTCACAGGGATGCAGAGTTCTTGAATTTGTAAGGTCACGGAAATGGTGAGAGGTGTTGAAACATGAGCATGGTCCAGAACTGAGCTTACCATCATTCTTCCAGGTCGAATTGGGCAGTTGAGTCTGAAGTGGCCCTTGGTACCGCAGTACATACACAACTTTAACTCTTTCAGCCGCATACGTTCAGCCTGGGGAATCTTAAAAGTGTCAACTTGCATTTCTTCGACTTGATTTTCGACTTTGGAAACCTTGACATTCGGTTGAGAAACAGGAGGATAAGAGGACTGATCAGGGTAACAACTCTGGGATCTTTGATGAACTTTCATGGCTTGCTGAATGAATTTTTCTACTCCTATGGTGTCATCATAGATGGCCAGTTGGAGGCACAAGGCTGGGTTTAATCCACGGCGAAACACAGAAATTAGAGCTTTTTCATTCCACCCACTGTTAGATGCTAGCGTGCGGAATTCCACAGAATACTCAGATAGTGATTTTTTCCCTTGACGTAACTGTAAGAGTTGGTCTCCGAAGGAGGAGTCATCCACTGGTCGTCCGAAAACTTCCTTGAAATGTTTCACGAATTCTTAAACAAATGCAACCACAGTTGATTCCTTCATCCACAATGACTCTGCCCACCGTAACGTCGCTCCTGTTGCTGGATGATAAACGCTACTTTCGATCGCTCAGTAGGATATAGCTGAGCTTGCTGTTCCAGAGCAAGCGAACACTGCAATAGGAATCTGTTGCAATCCTCCGCCCGACCAGAGAATGGCGCGGGACGCGACGGGGGGCTTGCAAAGCAGGTGATCGAAGAAGCGGCGCTCACGGAAGTACTCATGGGGGAAAACACAGGTCTCACGGGTGGAGCGGCGACTGGTGAGGGAATTAGAGGTACAGCAGGTTGTTTGGAATTCATCTTGATCGTACCTCGTTCTGTTGTTAGGTCAAGCCTTCTGTCAGGATTCAGGCTCGGAGACAGAGGTAAGTGATGAACTTAAACTTTCTTTATTAATAAACAAGGTAAGTATTCAGGGTTTCAGGTGCTCAGAAGTGCTCTTGAAGGAGGATACGTGACAGGAATACATCCAGGTGAGTAAATCCTCCTCTTAGGAATTACATGAACGGTGACACAAGGCAATGACTTTCCTTTTCTCACTTTCAGATCGTCGTGGAGCAGACGAAGTACAGACAGGATTCCAGGTGAGTAGATCCTTTTTCAATAGTAGGTCGGGAACTAACACAGTTCAGTGATACTTGCTTTTCATCCTTATAGATAATCCATTAGAGGGACGAGGCTCATGGCAGAATCCAGGACACAGGGAACGAGAATCATGGAGCAGATCCTGGGAACATCAGAACAAGGACAGAGCGGTTAGTCTTTACAGGTAAGTATACTTTACATCTCAGCTCGGTGGATGTCTCAGAGGGAAGCAAGTGAAGGCTGGTTAGGGTCTTTTCCTGTTGGAGGCTTGACAATGAGTGACTGTGACCTTGGTGCTTTTATGCTGGCTGTGAAGGGCGTGCTGATTGGAAACAGGTGCAGGTGATTAGAACTCTGGGGAAAGTGATCGTTGCGTGGTGACTTGGGAGGACTCTGATTGGCTCCTGACACTTGTGTTATGACTGTAACCCTTGTTTTCTGAGAAAGGGAACGAGACACTGCGTGGGTGACAGTCTCCATCTTTTACCGCCTCCATCTTACGCTGTCACATGAGGTGGGGGATGAAACGCCTGCAGAACCATTGACCTCGCCCTATTAGACGGCACCTTAGACACGTAGCCCAAACTGGGGTGCAGGATGGCCTTAATTCTCCCAGGAGCAAACTCCAGGCACTGTGGAGACACTGATAGCACCTGGAGATCTCCTACCCTCTTAACCCTTCAGGCGCCAGTTCGATTTTGACGTCTTAATTTCAAAAGGCTATATCTTAAAAGTAATAAGATAGAGACTTTCTGAAAATTAGAGAAATATTAAGGATGATCCAAAGTTTATGTAGGGATTACATTTTCCCATCTAATTTGCGTATTATGATGTCATATGGTGGTGGCAATCTTGGATTATAGAATTTTCATGAAAAGTCACATGTTTAAATGATAAAATGCAGCACTTCTTTCCCCCCAAAATGTCCATCACCTTCTGTATGCTATACTTCTGTATCACAATACTGAATGCTCAAGTATGTAGTATGTATTAAACAAACTGTGTGAATCATTACTAATAAATGGTAGAAACAAACGAAATGCATGTAACGGTTGGCCTTTTGCTGTAGAGATTTTCCATTTACTACATACAGTAGGCACTCTGATTCCATGTATGGGGCACATATATATTACTGATTTGACATACAAACACAAGTAGACAAGACCTGTTTAGTTCAAAAGCTCACTCGCCATGGCAAGGCACAGATCCTGAGTGAGATGATACGAGCAGTGCGGCCAGATCTGCCTTGCGCGCATGCGCACAGCTCGGACTACTGTCATTGTCATTGCGACACCCCACCCTGCTTCCACGTTGCCCCTAACTGTCCTATGAATACTTCGACCTTGTCTAACATACCCAGTGGCATTAGACAAAGTCTCCACCACAATACTGTCGCCGCGATTGCGGAGAGGCTCTTATGAAACGGCTCACTCGCACACTAGCTCTGCTTTTCATTGCACTGATTCAATGCGCTCTAACTCGAACATTTTGTAAAGAAGCATGATGTTTTTTTGAGTTGGGAATTTTTTTGAGTTGAGGTCGAACGAAATTTGACACCCAATTTGACAAAATCGTCCGTTTTATTCAGTGCTGCATCTTCTCAAGTAAACTTGACCGTGGTGCCTAGAGGGTTAAGAGAGGAACCATACTCGGGCTGGCCACAACGGAGCTACTAACAGTAGGCTGAGTCCGTCTCGACAGACCCTTTCCAAAAAAGCCCCCGGGAACAGAGCGATCGGGGGAAATGCATATAGACGATGCCTCGGCCACTTCTTGCCCGCCCCTGCCTGCACCATTGTTGAGTCCCACACCACCCCAATAAATGTAATTCATTGGGCGGGTGTCAACGCGCTCTTCTTTGCGTTAAGGCTCAACCCTAAGTGCTGAATGTGTCCAAGGATGACATCTTGATGCCGAACTGCCAGTTCTTAAAACTGGGCTAGGATAAGCCAGTTATCTATGTAATTCAGCACGCGGATGCCCTGGAGCCTCAGTGGGGCCAGCACTGCATCCATGCACTTAGTGAATGTGCGAGGGGAGAGTGCTAGGCCAAATGGAAGAACCCGATATTGGTACGCTTCGCCCCGGAAAGCAAACCTCAGGAACTTCCTGTAAGATGGAAGGATGGAGATGTGAAAGTATGCGTCCTTTAGATCTATTGTGATAAATCAATCCTCGGATCGGATCTGACTCATGATAATGGGAATAGTGTGGGTCTTGAACCTGAACCTCCTCAGGGACCGATTCAGGGACACCTCAGGGACCTAAGTGCCTTAGATCTAAAATTGGACACAACCCTCCATCCTTCTTGGGAACTATGAAGTACCAGCTGTAGAATGGCCCCTTCATGCAAGCAGCAAGTGAATTTCCTGTTCTAACACCAGACCCTGCTCTGGGTGCACTGTAGTCCAGACCACCACGTTGACTTTTGGTGGATGGACTTGGAACTGCAGTTTGTACCCAGTTTCTACAGGAGTTAGAAGAGATAGTATTTAGGACCTCTTTCCCTTATCCTTCCTGGCCTGGAGGACGGTCCTCAGATCCGCCTTCTCAGGGGGCTGTGGGTGAGAGCGCTGTCTAGAGTCCCAAGCTCTCTGAGGTGCACCTCAAGAAGCAATGGTCCCTTTCTGGCTTTGGCGATAGGAAGAGCTTGATGGCTGCAGCTGTCTCTCCTTAGCAGCCGCCCTCCTAGACCTTGATCGGCAAGGGAGATATTGCTTGAAGGCCTGGAATCTGTCCTGCCTCTCTTGTGGCCAACTAATATTGAGTTTTACCACAGTCCACAACCTCCACAAGCTCATCATAATTAGGCGCAGTTTGAATTGAGTGGTGTGCCTCATCCTGATCCCCCGCCTCAGAATCAGACAGCCGCAGTGCTGGGTCTGCATCCCGATTGGTAGAAGCCGCAAAGCGAGCTCCCGAACAAGGGGGTTGTTAACGACGACGACGACTGATCTTCAATGGCAACATTTATTTTCAAGTATTACAGGTATCTTAAATGGCATCTTTTTAATGAATGAAAGCCAGTATCACTAATATTATCCTGATATCACGATGAAAATTATTTTCCCAAGATTTTTAAATTTAAAGCTTGAAAAAAATATAAACATTTTTAATTTAAGTAAACTTTAGACAATCCTCATTTAACCCATAATAAATATCATATTTAACTGTACCATAAAGAAATTGAATAAGGTTATAAAACAGTCTGCCCTGCATACATTATAAATGAAATATAGATTAATCCTTATCAAAGCTACAAGCATTCTTTAGTCAAGAGCAGTTTGTAATTTTCTGTTCCCTCTGTTCTTCAGGTTAACTTTACTGACAGACAGAATTAATGGCTCCTGTCACTTTAAGATCTGCCGCTGCTGACAGTATCTCACGCTTCTCATTCTCTCACTACTATTTACTTCCATTTAAGATTTTATTGAACTCATTTAAGACTGTTCTCGAGAGGATACTCGACAAAATAGATATTCTGGCATACATGTGTGTGTTATTGTTCGTTCAAGTGCGAAAGAGAACTCGATATAGGCCTACTGGCACGCGTCTTTCTGAGCGTCGTGTGTGTGTGTCAGGAGGACATTCACTGAAAGCGCGTTCTCCTTTGTCGCGCAGACATGGTTTAAAGCATTTGCGTGAATAAGAGCATGATCATAATCCTAGCTAAAGGATGACAGACAGAAAGAATGGATGGACACCGCGTTAATTGCCATATTTTAAAACGTTAAAGCTGGACAAAAAAAGAATCGCATGCGTTGATGTTGACACTTGACAGCACTTGTCATATATTGCTGAAAGAAAATAAGGTTTGAAGTGGACTCATTTTCATGGTAGGCTACACAGATTGTTTTTTTTTTGTTGTTGTTTTTTTTTTTAGCAAGCTACACAGAATGCTCTACATTTAATATTTAGCTAATTTCCTGAACCAACCAACTAACATCTCCTTTCTTTCTTTTCATCCATGATGACATTAGTCACCTGTTGTTGTTTCTGGCATTTCATCATGACTGTGTCACAATCTATTTTTATAGTCGATGGTCGCAACCGCTATACCTGCTCATTATCTGCTTTCAGTGAGCTATTTTACACAGGCTCGGTCCTGCTCCTCCGTGGCGATGACTGAGTGCTGTTAAAAATAACAACAAACGAATTTGAAAGTGGGGGGACATGTCCACATAGGAAATTACACCCATAGGTAAGACATCATCCCGAGCTTTATGAACTTGCGCTGGCTTTCACCGATGACACTTTCGTGAAGTATGGATCTCAATCACACGTTGTTGCTAGGACCCGCCCTGCTCTGCTTCTGAAAGGCTTGTAAAGTGTTAGAGCTGCGTTGCTCTCATATGATTGGTAGGTGAAATAAATTGACTTGAAAATATTAAACCGCATACAAGTTCACAATTTTTTTTCCCCTCACGCGTCACGCCTGTACACCGGAGATCCGGCACTGTGCCGGAGTACTTTAAGCCCTGCTCAGCAGTCTCGATCCCTTCTGCAAGCTCTCTTTGTGATCCCCATGATCTAAGCCGCCACAGCACCTTGGCAGGACCTGCAGCACTCTGAGGGAGAGTGATTCACAGTGGCTGCAAGCAGCCCCCTCAAGGGCTGCCTCGATGTGCTGCATTCCCAGACAAGACACACATACCTTACCTCCCCCTTACAACATGACATCATGACTTTTGCGTAAACATATATGTCACCGGGTGAACCAACTAGGAACCAAAAAAAAAAATATTGACTCGTTTCCAGGGGGAAGAAGTGCCGGTGTAACACCGGGCCGGCTTTTGGTAAACATATCTGACTATAATGAGCGCCAGCTGAAGCCAATGAGCAGCGCTTCATTGAATCTCATGCCGAGAGGGAAGAATATAAAGAGAGAGGCTTGAAGCATAGGAGGTGTGCTTTTGCAGTGGGAGAACTTCACACAAGTGCTCGAGGGGATTAGAGCAGTGACAGCGGGCGGCGGCGGCGGCACGATAAGGCTGGTTCCTTGTTCATCTCTGTGAGATCATTTGTCCTTGGATCATCTATCCTATGAAGAGAAGAGAGGCGAGTTGTTTTAATCACTGTGATGGTAGAGTGAGTTGCAGTGTCTGAAAGAGTGAAACAAACACGTGTGAAGATTTCCAAGAGTGATTTATGCACGAGTGTGGTGAGATCAAACAACTGTGTTCTCTCTGAGTCTCTGATGGATGAGATCGACCCATAACCTTAAGAGTTTTTTTTCTGATCTGCTCTCCTGTCTGTGTTGAAGTAAAACAGAGCCGCTGAACTGAGTATCTCCTCCTGTTGTCATCCAGTCGTGTGAGTACAACACACAGAGTTAATAGTGACATCCTCATCTGCTCTCCTGTCTGTGTTGAAGTAAAACAGAGCCGCTGAACTGAGTATCTCCTCCTGTTGTCATCCAGTCGTGTGAGTACAACACCGAGTTAATAGTGACATCCTCATCTGCTCTCCTGTCTGTGTTGAAGTAAAACAGAGCCGCTGAACTGAGTATCTCCTCCTGTTGTCATCCAGTCGTGTGAGTACAACACACAGAGTTAATAGTGACATCCTCATCTGCTCTCCTGTCTGTGTTGAAGTAAAACAGAGCCGCTGAACTGAATATCTCCTCCTGTTGTCATCCAGTCGTGTGAGTACAACACCGAGTTAATAGTGACATCCTCATCTGTCCTCCTGTCTGTGTTGAAGTAAAACAGAGCTGCTGAACTGAGTATCTCCTCCCGCTGTCATCCAGTCGTGTGAGTACGACACACAAAGTTAATAGTGACCTCTTCATCTGTCCTCCTACTGGTGTTAAGTAAAACAGAGCTGCTGAACTGAGTATCCCCTCCCGCTGTCATCCAGTCTTGTGAGTACAACACACAGAGTTAATAGTGACATCCTCATCTGCCCTCCTGCCTGTGTTGAAGTAAAACAGAGCTGCTGAACTGAGTATCTCCTCCTGCTGTCATCCAGTCGTGTGAGTACAACACACAGAGTTCATAGTGACATCCTCATCTGCCCTCCTGCCTGTGTTGAAGTAAAACAGAGCTGCTGAACTGAGTATCTCCTCCTGCTGTCATCCAGTCGTGTGAGTAAAACACACAGAGTTAATAGTGACATCCTCATCTGTCCTCCTGTCTGCGTTGAAGTAAAACAGATCCGCTGAACTGAGTATCTCCTCCTGCTGTCATCCAGTCGTGTGAGTACGACACACAAAGTTAATAGTGACCTCTTCATCTGTCCTCCTACCGGTGTTAAGTAAAACAGAGCTGCTGAACTGAGTATCCCCTCCCGCTGTCATCCAGTCTTGTGAGTACAACACACAGAGTTAATAGTGACATCCTCATCTGTCCTCCTGTCTGTGTTGAAGTAAAACAGAGCCGCTGAACTGAGTATCTCCTCCTGTTGTCATCCAGTCGTGTGAGTACAACACACAGAGTTAATAGTGACATCCTCATCTGTCCTCCTGTCTGCGTTGAAGTAAAACAGAGCCGCTGAACTGAGTATCTCCTCCTGCTGTCATCCAGTCGTGTGAGTACGACACACAAAGTTAATAGTGACCTCTTCATCTGTCCTCCTACCGGTGTTAAGTAAAACAGAGCTGTTGAACTGAGTATCCCCTCCCGCTGTCATCCAGTCTTGTGAGTACAACACACCGAGTTAATAGTGACATCCTCATCTGTCCTCCTGTCTGTGTGGAAGTAAAACAGAGCCGCTGAACCGAGTATCTCCTCCTGCTGTCATCCAGTCATCCTATGCAGCGAGCCTGACGACGAGAGAAGTCACTGTTGGTCCCACGAGCTGATGCAACGAGCCTGACGACGAGAGCAGTCACTGTCAGTCCTACGAGCCTATGCAACGAGTTTGACGACGAGAGAAGTCACTGTCAGTCCCACGAGTCTTTGCAACGAGCCTGACGACGAGAGAAGTCACTGTCAGTCCTACGAGCCTATGCAACGAGTTTGACGACGAGAGAAGTCACTGTCAGTCCCACGAGCCTATGCAACGAGCCTGATGACGAGAGAAGTCACTGTCAGTCCTACGAGCCTATGCAACGAGCCTGACGACGAGAGAAGTCACTGTCAGTCCCACGAGCCTATGCAACGAGCCTGACGACGAGAGAAGTCACTGTCAGTCCTACGAGCCTATGCAACGAGTTTGACGACGAGAGAAGTCACTGTCAGTCCCACGAGCCTATGCAACGAGCCTGACGACGAGAGAAGTCACTGTCAGTCCTACGAGCCTATGCAACGAGCCTGACGACGAGAGAAGTCACTGTCAGTCCTACGAGCCTATGCAACGAGTCTGACGACGAGAGAAGTCACGGTCAGTCCCACGAGCCTATGCAACGAGCCTGACGACGAGAGAAGTCACTGTCAGTCCTACGAGCCTATGCAACGAGCCTGCCAACGAGAAGAGTCACTGCCTGTCCCTACTTTTATTCTTTTTTAAACTTAATAAAAAAAAGTTACTCTTGAACCCACTTCTGTCGTCTGTCTCTTGGTGTCCTTTGGTGACTGCTCCTCCGGAGTGTGGTAGATTACCCTTGGTCTTGACCCCGGTGACATATACGCCACTTTCGAGTCAGGTGGCGTGTAGGTGGCGTGTTATCTCCACGCATTTTGTGCTATCCGCGTGTATGTCTACGCCATGGGTTGAGGTAAGTCATATCTTTTTTTTTTACCTAGGATGGTAAGGGAACGGTCAATGGTCATAAATGCCATTAACCCCAGTGATCCCAGGTTTAGGGACGGGGTTGAGGTAAGTCATATATTTATATAACGTTAAGTCAACGGCGTTCATAAACACGCTGAAAGGCAATTATGCGTCTTGATAGCACGCCAAAAATGGAAATACGAATTGGCGTGTCATACACACGCTACTTCATGAGATCAGTCTGCCCCTTAAATCTAGTACCACGCCTTACTCTGTTGCGTTGTGTCCCGTGGTAGGTTTTCAGGCCAGCAAAAAGCCATTGTTGTATAAATGAACAACCAAAATGCATAAAAAGTTTTCAGTTTTTATTTTAAACAGTGTTGTTTAAATGGCCCCTGATTATCCAACAGAAAACATCTGCCTAGTTTGTAGTAGGCTACAGCCATTATTAACATGATGTGGATACATCACCATGTAGCACGTTTGCATAATTTACACGTGCTGCCTCTTTGGCTCGTCGTCAAACAAAGGTAAGACCAGGAGGAGTTTAAAAATTAAGACATTTTTTTAACATTAACTCAAGTAAAACTATTCTAGTAGACCATCTTGCAAAATTATGAACCGTGTAAATATAATGTTTCAATTAAGAGTAATGAGGGAGTAGCATATTATAAAAGATAGTAAGAGAAAACAAATCACAACTTCGTTTGTATGTTCTGTTTGGAAACAAAAGAGTATAAATGCTTACTCTGGTCATCACACACTGGTGTTGCACCAGTCCATCCACCCCACTGAGTGCAGTTCCGCTCAACAGATCCAATCAAATCAAATCCTTCATGGCATGAAAAGGTCTGTTTTTCTCCAAACTTGAACCACTGTTTCCTTGGCCAGAACTGCCCGTTGTCAAGCTGAAGCTGAGCAGGGCAAAGAATCTCTAATAGTGATACAGAAACATAGGTGGTTAAAGTGAAAGCCAAACAAGTAGTCTGTAGAGATTTTTCACACCATGTTTCACACTGTTCAAATCTTTACCTTGTGAGAATTAATCTTAGGTTTTCAAGATTTAAGCACAGCAAAGGTGTTAAATGTACAGTGTAGGATCTTCTCTTTGTAGTGTGAAATGTTGAATTATCCAGACAGTTAACAAATCAATTAGGTTTACTTTACAAGTGATGATTGGCCGTTATTGATGAGATGACACTTACTAAAAGTAAGTTCGGAACTTGTTTGGAGTTAGAAGTTTAACTCAAGTTAAAGTTAGTTTGAAATATTTTAAGTATTACGATCATTGTGTCCTTCAATAGGGCACTTCTACAGTGATTTATGTTGAAGTTTTATTAGTCAAGTCACTTCAACAGAGTTTAAACACATTTGTTTGCACTGCGGCATAGTGTTGTAGTAAGATAAGCAAATATTATCTCTAAAAATTATTTTCTACGGGAAAATTTTAACTGTCACACGTAGACATCAAAACTTTGCAATAGTGACAGTCAACAAAAGATTCATGCCACACAGAGCATGCTGGGTACCAGCATAGTGCCAAACTCAACAATGTCGTCCAACATGCATTTTGGGATGGGTCTTTTAATTTTAAAATGTTTGACTTCAAACAACATTAGGTTTTGAATGACAAGTGCAGTTGTCTAAGCAAAAATCTATTGAAATGTTATATCCTTCAGAAGCAGTATCTGCCAAATTCTTCATAATTAGTGACGGAAGCAATTCAGTTTTTTTAAACCTCGTAAAATATCATTGTTTCGAAACACACTGATGATGCCTGCTGGTTAAAACAGTGTAAACCAAATGGACCAAGGTACATTTTAACCATTTGTTTTTTTGGTAAAATTAACAAAGGAAAAAAACAGAATAGGCCAATGGTCGACCAAGGTACGTTTTAACCGTTTGATTTTTTGATATAATTAACAAAAGAAAAAAAAACAGAAACAGGCCGTTTTTTCCGTTTTTTAAATTTTGACATGAAACAAAAAACCAACATTCACTTTGATTTTTCGTTTTTTTTTTTCAATCAAAACAACAACAAAAAAATTAAATTCAGTGCAATGTCTTGTTTTCCGTTATTACTGACAAAAAAAATTTCTTACTCAATATTTCCTTTCATTGGTGGGTGGGACTTTTCAACCCCTCGCTTCTGATTGGATAGTGTTCTCCATCAGTTATGTCTGTGTTTCAGGCAACTTTTCAAAAGTAAGGTTCTCCCAAAGAATTTCCATTACTACTGTAGAGCTCCCTCTTTGCCTTAAGACCATGCAATGTCTCCACAAAAATATACACTTAGATAAAATTTAAGTGTATCTAATTTTTTTATTAGTTTTTTTTTAAAACTAATCCTTCCGTCCACACTGAGACGGCGTTTTAAGTCAATGAAATCTGAGAGAGGTGTCAAGTCAATGAAAACTGAGGAAAGCTGAGGGGTGGGAGGTGTCAAGTCAATGTTTAAGTCAATGAAAACGAAGCTTTTGGAAAACACTCTCCAAAGTGGATAAATTTGAAAACGCCGTTTTCAGGTTAAATAAAATTATCCCGTTAGAAGAATTGTGCGATAACTTTATTAATTTATTTTTCCATCTTGTATCATCACAGTTAATGCATGCACAGTTAAGTGAATTTAGAAGTTCCCTTTCGATGGAACTCTACACTGAGTCGAGAATCGACACTTTGGGGACGCTCCCTAAGTGTGCGCCTCTGAAGTATGAATGAAACTAATCCAATCCCGATTGGTGTTGCGTTGTGACGTAACATGTGACGGCATACCAGAAGTATAAAAGTGACGCCGTCACAACACACACTAGCTTTCGCTCTTCAGCAAGCGCTCTATGTTGAAAAACTGTCTGTCTTATTTGGTGTTGTTTGTCACTCAGTTTGAACTAGAAATGGCCAGCGAACAATTTAGAAGATGTGTGCATCCCTGCCCTCATTATATCACTGGTGGACACACATGCTTTATGTGTAAATTGTTTGGGAGCGCAGCATGCACGAGCAGCTCTCGAGGGAGCTGCTTGTGCAGACTGTGAAGCACTTCCTATTAGAGTGCTGCACTTCTGGCTGGTGTGCTTTGATGAGCACGGTCAGGCTCGTGTTCCCCACGGTTCTGGTCCCGCGTCCGTTGAGGCGGTGCGGCGACTGAGATCGTTGGGTTCGCAGCGGGATCTTGCAGACGAGAATGAGACTGCTGAGGCACTTTCTCATTCATCGTCTGATGATCCCCTGGCCCATGTGAGTGTTGCAGAAGCCTGTGGCGCGGCTTCTTCTGACCACGATCAGGTTCCGATACTCGAGCTCTCTGCTTCTGAGGAAGTAGACATGCTCAGTATCGATGCGGATGACCGTGAGTTAGGCACGCCAGTTCACGGCCAAGCATATGAGGAACTGGTGAGGTGGTTGTGACTCGTGCCGTGGCTTTGTGACTTTGTTTACCTCCCAAGCACTTAAGGCTGATGATTGGTTTTGGGGCGTGGCGAACCCAAATCCTTTCTTCCCGGATGTGCATGAAGAGGTCGTGAGATCGTGGAAGTCTCCTTTGACTTTTCACGATCACTCAGCGGCCTCTTCCGCCTTCTCTGCCCTCGTAGAGGCCGCAGTCTAGGGTACACTGGGGTTCCCCCCATGGAGTGTTCTGTGGCAACACTTATGTGTCCCCACAGCGCCTCCACTGGCCGTGGCAACCCTAAGCACAGAGCAAGATGAAAGTGCGCAACGCCCCCATGCCTCGCCAATCTCATTCTCCTCTATCTCTGAGGGTGCGGATGAGAGTGTGTGTCGTCCCCGGACCACGCCACTCCCATCCCCCTCTATCGCCAAACCCCCGGCAGAGCAGACCCATGTGGAACGCTGGTCCTTCCCTGGTCTCCTCTGACGGGGAGCGGAGTTCGATTGTGCACACGCGGGGGGGTAACACCTCTGCGTCTGCCGGTCTCTCCGCCCCGCTGCCCCTCCGGGGGGACGTCTGTGGCTCAGATGATCACACTGGATCAGTTTTTGGGAGCTTGGCTAGAGCTCCCCAATCTGTCCCGTTGGGTCGCCCGAGCGATCAGGCTCGGCTATGCGATTCAGTTCGCACGGTCTCCTCCCCGTTTCCGGGGAGTTCGCTTATGGTGGTCGGTGGCTATGCCCCGATCATGAGAGCGGAGGTTGCTACCCTGCTGGCGAAGGGTGCAATCAAGCCTGTCCCTCCAGCCGAGATGAGGTCAGGGTTTTGCAGCTTCTACTTCATTGTCCCCAAGAAGACCGGAGGGTTACGACCGATCCTAGATCTTCGCGTTTTGAACCGTACTCTTCACCGACTGCCGTTCATGATGCTTACGACCAAACAAATTTTCGAGTGCGTTCGGCCCCAGGATTGGTTTGCAGCAATGGACCTGAAGGACGTGTACTTTCATGTCTCCATCTTACCTCAACACAGACCGTTCTTCGGTTTGCTTTCGAGGGACAGGCATATCAGTACACAGTTCTCCCATTCGGGTTGGCTCTGTCCCCTCGCGTCTTTACGAAGATCGTCGTGACAGCCCGTCGTGTTCCCCTTCGTGAACACGGGGTTCGCATCCTCAATTACCTTGATGACTGGCTGTTTCTAGCACACTCTCGAGATCAGGTTTGCGAACACAGAGACCTTGTGCTCCGGCACCTAACCTGTCTGTGCCTTCGGGTCAACTGGGAGAAGAGCAAACTTTGCCCCTTGCAGAGGATCTCTTTAATCAGTATGGAGATAGACTCGGTCGCCATGTCCGTGCAGCTCACGAGCGAGCATGCACACTCACTGCTGACTTGTCTTCGACAGTTCAAGGGCAAGAGTGCGGTCCCACTGAAACTTTTTCAGAGGCTCCTGGGGCATATGGCATCCGCATATGGCAACGCTACTCGGATTGCTTCATATGAGACCGCTTCAGCTGTGGCTTCGCGATCGAGGTGGGCATGGCATCGCGGTACGCTCAGAGTTCCAGTAACTCCGACCTGCCATCAAACCTTCTTCCCGTGGACGAACCTCAGCTTCTTGTGGACCGGTGTCCCTCTGCAGCGAGTTTCCAGGCATGTTGTTGTCTCCACAGATGAATCTGCCACGGTTTGGGGAGCCATGTGCAATGGTCATGCAGCCGCGGATTCCTGGACAGGACCCCAGCGCCTCATGCATTTCAATTGCCTCGAGTTGCTGGCAATATGCCTTGCTCTGCACCGCTTTCAAGCGCTGCTCAGGGGTAAACACGTACTAGTCCGTTCAGACAATACCACAACAGTAGCTTACATCAACCGTCAGGGTGGTCTACGCTCATGTCGGATGTCGTAACTTGCACGCCACCTCCTATTATGGAGTCAGAAGCACCTGAGGTCCCTTCGTGCTATTTACATTCCAGGAGAGCGGAACCTGGCAGCCGACGAGCTGTCGCGGTTCCGTCCAGTCTCTGGCGAATGTCGACTGGGGGGACCAGTTCGGGGACGCACAGATAGTTCAAATCTGTTCGCTTCCCACGACTCATCCCATTGCGCCCTGTTTTACTTTCTGACCGAGGGCACGCTCGGCACAGACGCCTCGGTGCACAGCTGGCCATGGGGCCTACGCAAGTATCCGTTTCCCCCAGTGAGCCTTCTCGCACGTAGGCCAACTCTGTGCAAGATCAAGGAGGACAAGGAGCAGGTCTTGCTGGTAGCCCCATATTGGCCCACCAAGACCTGGTTCTCTGAACTGGTACTCCTCGCGACAGCACCTCCTTAGCCTATTCCTCTGAGGAAGGACCTCCTCTCTCAGTGTCGGGGCACCCTGTGGCACCCTCGTCCCGACATGTGGCTCCTGGATGTGACGAGGCAGGTTTGAGTACCCTGCCACCTGTGGTGGCGGCTACCATCACTTCTGCTAGAGCGTCGTCCACTAGACACGTCTATGCATTGAAGTGGAACCTCTTTGTCAACTGGTGCTCTTCTCGCCGAGAAGACCCCAGGAGATGCTCGATCAGTGTCGTGCTTCCTTCCTGCAAGAAGGGTTGGAGCGAAGGCTGTCTCCCTCCACCCTGAAAGTTTATGTGGCTGCAATTGCCGCATTTCATGAAGCAGTCGAAGGTAAGTCGTTGGGGAAGCACGATCTGATCATCAGGTTCCTGAGGGGAGCGAGGAGACTGAATCCTCCTGGCCCTCCTCTCGTACCCTCTTGGGACCTCTCAGTGGTTTTAAGTGCCCTGCAGAGGCCTCCCTTCGAGCCTCTGCAATCAGTTGAGATTAAGTTCCTGTCAATGAAGACAGCGCTCCTGGTTGCATTGGCCTCCATCAAGAGGGTAGGGGACCTGCACGCATTTTCCGTTGACGAAGCGTGCCTGGCATTCGGGCCGGCTTACTCTCACGTGATCCTGAGACCCCGGCCTGGATATGTGCCCAAGGTTCCCACCACTCCCTTCCGGGACCAGGTGGTGAACCTGCAAGCGCTGCCCCTGGAGGAGGCAGACCCAGCCTTGGCACTGCTCTGTCCAGTACGTGCACTCCGTGCTTACGTAGACAGAACGCGGTGTTTCAGGACCTCAGACCAGCTCTTTGTCTGTTATGGTGGGAGCCAGAAGGGAAGGGCTCTCTCAAAGCAGCGGCTGTCTCACTGGATAGTGGACACCATCACTTTGGCTTACCAGCAACAAGGTCGACCGTGCCCCCTTAGTGTGACGGCCCACTCCAACCGGAGTGTGGCTTTCTCTTGGGCTCTAGCGCATGGCGCCTCACTAGCAGTCATCTGCAGAGCTGCAGGCTGGGCGACACCTAACACATTCGCGAGATTCTATAACCTCCGAGTGGAGCCTGTGTCCTCTCTTGTACTCGCTCAACCGGCCAGTACTGGACCCGCTCAGGTGTCTTCGCTTGCTCGCCACTTCACTCCACGGACTGGATAGGTGCGAATTCTTCTCAGCTGAGCCTTCCATTGAAGACCTGAGTCCTCCAGCACTGTTGATGCTGGCGCCAGTGTCTGTTGCCTGGGCGTCGGCTAGGTGCCTCCGTGTGCCTGGTTCCTGCTAGTAACCTCCACATGTGTATTCTCCACTGTAAGCCCTTTCTGAGCATGTGTCTTCCCTCAGCAAGCCACCTTGCCACCCCTGGAGTTAAGATTCTAGCCACTTTACGGGTTGGTCACTCCAGTATCCTCCATATGGAGCCCCACGGGGCAATATGTGTATTCGTAAATCCTCCCTACGGTAGGCATACTACGGCATATTCCCCTGGGATATGCTCCCCAGTGTACCTTGGTATTCCTGTGTCAAGTAGGACTCCTCGTCAGTAAGCTCAGTGCGACAGGGGTTCAGACTTGCGCAGGGCACTGGAAGATAGCTGTGAAGGTGGCGTGATTACACGGGAGACCCCCATTCTCCGTCATCCGACGTAACTCGGAGTGACTACGAAAGGGAACGTCTCGGTTACGTATGTAACCCTCGTTCCCTAAATAGGGAACGGAGACGTTACGTCTCCCTGCCACTTCCGCTGTACCACTGGGTAGACGCCCGAGTTCAGTCTCGGCTCCTCAGCAAAGACACACTGCGGTTGTGTCCGCTTCCTCCTTTTTTACTCACGGGGTGAGGCGAAGATACACTATGCAAATTCCGCAGACCCATGGCATTTCTTTGCCATTGGCTCGTTTTTTAATACTCGAAGAGGATTGGCTTACTAGGCAAAACCCCCATTCTCCGTCATCTGACGTAACGTCTCTGTTCCCTACTCAGGGAATGAGGGTTACATATGTAACCGAGACGTTTCCCACTGTTTGCGCATATTACCCATTCACCTACATTGGTTGTTTATTTGTTTTAAATGGCAGACTTAACATTTATCCATTTCTGGTCATAATTTGGAGACGATGAGCATATGAACCGTTGTGCTGCTGCTTATATTTATAAAGCTGTAAAAATACCCAAAACCAGCCTGAAACAAGCACTGGTGGGCCACTGTCCTGCTCCACTTCATAGACGGAGTGAAATGAGAATATTAGGATGACGGGACATTCTGAGCATCATACGTCATTACGCTATTTCAACGTCATTGCACATGCAGTCCTTTCAGTTTCGGTTTTTAATCCAACCAAGTGTTTACATGTTTACAGCCGTCAATCTGATTACTAATGGATAATTTGGTTACATGTAAACGTAGCCACTAAAGGCCAGTCATCACTTTTAACACCTGTGGGTGAGATTCATATATACACATATTCATATATACATATAATACTAGAGCTTTTGTTGTGTTTTAATACTGTACATTTGTAAATTCTGGTACAACAACTATTATTGCATGTTTGTCAATATTATTGATTGGACAAAGAGAGCATGCAGCCTATTTAATTAATAACTCTTGCACATCAGTGGGATTTCTATATTTCTGATTCAATGCTGTTGGAGCTTGGTTTTTATACCCCATCTCAATAGCGTTAGTAGTGCTAATCCCTATTCATAATACATAATACAAGTCTGAAAATTAGTTTGAACTCAGGGTTAAACAGCAGATTATGTTAAAAAGGATGATAACTCATGGAGTAAAAAGGCCATGTGGCGATAGGAAGAAGGTACCCTTGCACACAGCACTGAGTGTTCTCTTTCCATTTGGGAGTCTCATGGCTGACCATTGGCCATCTCTTTCACAGACTCTTTGCGTTGCTGGAAAAGGGTAGTGTCCTGCCTTGCAGTGATAGGTCAGCACGCTCCCCTCCAATCCCTCATTGGAGTAGGCCACACTACCTCCCTTTATGGACACTTCCAACGAGCAGTTCTTCTGTGTTTCCTCATAATCTCCATAATCACTGGTTTCTAAAATACACAGATTCGGTTAATAGTAATCATAGAATTAAATGACAATGGGTCATTTTGGGATTTTTTTACAGTAGAGTAAGTCTAATCACTATATTAACTACAATATAATCATGACATAATTCCCTTTACCATTGTTAATGTCAGCTTGAATATGCTGTAGATAGCATATTACATTTTTAGTTTTTAGTACATTTTTAATTTTATCATAAAAATTAGGATAATGCTCCTTGTACTCTGGCCACAGCAATTGAAGAATTTAAGTGATTATTAATGATAAAAGACCCATAGTTGTGGGATTATTTCCACCACAATGAAGAATATAAGGTTTTTCAAAAGTTTTCCTTAGTTACTATATTTTGCTACCAAAGAGACAAAAGTGTCAGTGAAAAGCATGCTTGATAATATGAGATATGTGATGTGTAAAGAAAACAAAAGAAAAATTTAAAAACCATTTGTGATATTTTTGGGCACAGTCTGATGTGATTTGGACAAAAGTAGGTTCTATGTAAGTAACAAGCCTCATGTTTCCAGTCTCAAAGCCCATACATATTTCATGAAGCTTGTCATGGTATCCAATACTTTACTTGTATGGGATATAGTGAATAAATATGATCACACTTTAAAGTTTACCTTCACATTTGACCCTGGATACTCTTGGCTCCCATTCTCCATCAGAGCTGCAGACTTTTTGGCTGATTGGATAAGGTTCAAATCCATCGCTGCAGTGATAAATTAGCCGACTACCCACAACACCGCCATTTGAATACTTCACCGTGCCTCCAATGATGGATTCAGATGTGGTGCAGTTTTTGGGCTCATTCTCCCCATAATCATAATCATAGTCATATCCTGATTGCACTGAAACAGAGAAATATTGAATATTGGTAACCTGTACATTTGATCCTTTTAGATCTGAAAGTTTGGGCAACTTTTGACTTATCAGTAAAATCCATATCTGATCTGTCTAAATTAATCCTCTTGATATCTTTCCTCTCTATACCTGCAAAAGTTTTAATTCCCTGCAATGAGAATTTATTCTGATTAAAAGGGAATCAGAATGCCATACTGACTGGAGCTGGGGATTGAGGAGGGTAATCAGCTCCTGAGAAACGTGATAGCTGCTGATAATTCTGAGGAGCTTATATAGGTGTCGTATTCCTATAGGAAGACGTGTATCTAACTTCAATTTCAGGACATGTAAAGGCCTGTTCACACCGTCGACGTTTAACGCCTCGTGACTAAACAATGGGCGCCAATGTGAGTGTTCACACCGACGCGAAAATGCTGCGCGTAAAAGCGTCATTTTTAAACAAACGCCTCGGGTTCGTTTTTTTGGTTTGACGCGCCGCTTCAAAACCTATCCGACCAACGGGATTGGCGGGTTTGCTCACGTGTCTGGTACTTCTGAAGTTACAGTAAAACACAACTTGGGGGCGCTCAAACACAAAACGGTCTTGCCGAGCACACATATGGCGAAGAAGAGATATGGGCAAGATGAATGTGGAGCTGCTGGTCTCGGAGCATAAAGAGCTATATGATAATATTTAGCCTATATTAGTATTTCTGTAATAATAGTATAGTATAGGGTGACCAACAGTCCTGTTTTCCCGGGACATGTGTAAAACGGTCACTTTGTGCTTTATAGAAATCTGAGTTTAGATGAAAACTGCGCATATGGTGTGCGTAGTGTCAGTTAGATTTTGACAAGTGAGGAAAGAACCGCTCTGCCGACTCTTTGTATTCTTTCTTTTATTTTATTTTTCTATTGTGACCAGATGTTTGTTTGTTGGGTTTTTTCTCGCTCGATCCCCGTGTATGAGGAGGACGAGTGTGACGTTTGAGTGGTTTTATTAAACGCGGGGAAATACGACAACTCTCGTCTCTCGTGCATCTGTTCATCCGACAACTATGCTGTTTTGATCTCTGGGCAACATCTCAACTTTGCGTTACACATGTCCCCTTTCCACGTCCTGTCCTGGCTGTTTTTAAGTGATGAAAATGTCCTGGTTTTCAAAAAAAAAACTGCTGGGACAGATAAGTTCTACAGCAAAATATAGATGGGCAAACAAGGTGGATGAGGAAGAAAAACAAGGTAAAGAGGACGAAAACTAAAGATATTAATAGATTTTGTTAGTTCGTTTTTGTAAGTTTGTGAGAGCTATTTTTTGTTACATTTGGAGGCATTTCTTTTACTTATTTATTATTTATATATTTATTTTTCTAATACAGAAGACATTATTTCTATCATTATTTCATTCGGTTTTTTTATCTGTCATAATAAAACATTGAGACATGAATATGATCACCCTAGTAGTATTCTATTATTATTTCTGTTTTACATTAAGCGCCATCTAATGTCAAGGAATGAATTTGCATGTTTACTCGGCTCATCGTCAGCGAAAAACGCTTGGGTGTGAACACAAAAAACGCGTTGAAAAACGCTGACGAATAACGCGCGCTGATATTCGTCCCGGTGTGTACGGGCCTTAAGTATCGCATGTTATATTTTGTGAATTTACTTGTATGTCTAATGTGCCTAAAGTTACCATTGTCTCTGACTGAGTTCACAGACATCAGAGCTATGCCATTAGTTTTATTTTTAAGAAAATTAATAATAGTGCGTTTCTGAATTGCACAGGCAGTGAGCATGTTCGGGTTAAAAATAACAAGATCTGGTCTTTGAAAATACAGTAAGAGACCGTGGTAACTTTTGCCTCAATAGCACATTCAGAAAAGCGATGTCATATATTTTTGTAATTAATTTTTGGAATGCAAGACACACACAAACACATGCCTGTCTTCATAATCCTAGTTTTGACTTCTAAAGTTTTTTGAATTCGACCCAAATCCATAATTTCACGTGCACGGAAATATACAGTGAAAGTCCAAAGTTTCAATACTGCTCAAAACCATTTTTTATTCATGATTAAAGGAGAACTCCGGCGCAAAATGAACCTTTGGTCTAATAAAACATTGGTACCTCGTCAACCATTCTCTGAGATTTGTTTTCATGATAATCGAACATAAAGAGTTTTATCTCTAAAACTGTTTAGATTATAACGCTATGAGGGCATATAATAAGCAGGGCTGCCAACTCTCACGCATTGAGCATGAGACTCACGCAATTGAGTCAATTCTCACGCTCTCATGCCACAGCCCCGATTTCTCACGCTAAAGTGTCAAGCCAGTCGGCAAAATACATGAAAGATAAGTTTATCTAAATATCCACCAGTTGAGCCACTCGTGATCGACTAGTTTTACCACAAATTAGTTAAAATGTCATGCATGCGAGACAGATGTTGAGCTCCTAACGGCGAGGACGCAAAACCAGGACTGGAGTCAAAGCCAATTCCTCTCTGCACTCTAAGCGTTCTGTTAACCCTCCGATTACATCCACTACGGGTTTTCCAGTCTCACTCACTGGAAAAACTGCTCTGTGTTCGCGTGAACAAAGTTCACACATTTCTCTAAAAACACCCAGCACAAACAGAATGCCTATTCTTAAAGTCTTGTGCTGATTTATGAAATCATGGTTTCGTTTTTTAGTTCATTGGCAAAGTATAATGCTAGAGACCTTCATGTTAGTTTAAACATTTTACATCTCATGTTCGGCAAAAGGCGGATTCGAACTCGGGTCCAAGCACACCATTAAAAGCTCTTTCATGAACTACAGGCTCTGCGATCTACGCTACTGTAGCTCATGTGTAATGGGCGTGTTTTTGACAGAAAGACAGGCACTAAAGGCGGCTTTAGAGCAAATATAGGCTATGCATTTATCACCCCCACCCCCCGGGGATAAGTCTTACGCCATGCTTAACTCAAAAGTTGGCAGCCCTGTTAATGTGTAATTTAATTGTTTGATTCCAGAGTGTAAAAAGCTTATTTTTTCAGACAACAATTCATTGATATTTCATGTCGTGTGTAATTTTGTTTTGTATTTATTTTGATATTTAATATCTAAGTTAGAAAAATTAATTTAATCCAAACAATAATTTATAATTTAGTGTTTATTAAACAAATCTCTTTGGTTGAAAAAGTATTTTTACTTTCAATTGACTACAGAAATGTGATTTGTGCAAATTATTATTTTTTTTAAGTTGAGAAAAAGTAAACCAATTACTTGCAACAAGTTGAAGTAATTTTTTTTACTTTGAATCAACGACTCAGAACAAATCTGTCATGAGAAAAAGTAATTGCAGCCACGTTTAAATGTTTATATTAAACCAACAAATTGGAGTAGAAACATAACAATATCAAATGTTTATATAAATGTTTGTGCAGCCTAACTTTTGATTGTTGATTATTAAATAAAGTTTATTTAAACAATTGATTAACCAATTTTTGTTTTGTTTTTTGCGCAATTCTTCTCAAAGGGAAGTTGTGTAAACATCTACTAAATGTGGACGGAAGGCCAAAACGGAGAGAAAAATATGCGTTTTCAAACGAAAACGTAAGTATGGACATGGACTATGGTGCTGTTTACTACACAACATTGTTTTCAAATAAAAATGTAAAACTTTTTATGCATTTTGGCCGTTTCGACAATGGCATTGTGGTTGCCTGAAAATGCAAACTTTTGAAAACGGTTTCAAAGTGCAAGATTTTGAAAACGGTCTCCGTGTAAAGACAAAAACAGGAATCTCTGAAGACGATGATGTCTTGCACACGCGTATTACTTGTTCAAACTACAGTGTTTCATCTCAATCTGATGGCCTGACAGCAGAATACAGCATTTCCACATCCGTGTCAATGGGAATTGTTTTGACAATGATGTCATTTGTGCGCAGAAAACTCCATGGAAAAACTTCTCTGTTTTAAATATATAGTTGTCGTGTAAACATACCTGAAGACATAACCAACTATGTTTGCTAGGATACTCGCTGAGACGGGCATTTTTTACATAATTCTGTGTGAATTTGTTTACTGAAGCGCAGGCAGGCATGAAAGAGAACGTCTCGGGTTATGACTATAACCCTTGTTCCCTGAGAAGGGAACGAGACACTGCGTCGATAAAATCGACTCTTTGGGGACGCTCCCTAAGCGTGCGCCTCTGAAGTATGAATGAAACTAATCCAATCCTGATTGGTGTTGCGTCGTGACGTAACATGTGACGGCATACCCGGAAGTATAAAAGTGACGCTGTCACAACACACACTAGCCTCGCGATGAAGCAAGACGCTCAAGGGTCTGAAAAGGGGGCGTGGCAACACGACGCAGTGTCTCGTTCCCTTCTCAGGGAACAAGGGTTATAGTCATAACCCGAGACGTTCCCTATCGAGGGAACTCAACACTGCGTCGATAAAATCGACTCTTTGGGGAACGAGTACCCACTAGGCCACGCACCAAACAGACCCGCCCCAGAGTGAAACTGATTAGGCACTCAGCAAGGGCCGAGTACGTGTGCACCGGGCGTACTGGGAAGGCTGAGACTGTAAAACCTGATGAAAGTATGCGGGGTAGCCCAGCCGGCTGCCTCACAAATCTCCTGCAGAGGTACTCCCGACAGAAGGGCCCTAGAGGAAGCCATGCCTCTAGTCGAGTGAGCCCTTAAGGCCAAAGGTGAAGGAACCCCACGCACCTTGTAAGCCTCAGTAATAGCCTGGACAATCCAGTTACTTATAGTTTGTTTGGTTGCCGGGAGCCCCCTCTTAGGTGACCCAAAGCATACTAACAACTGGTCAGATCTTCTCCAAGAAGCAGACTTTTCCAAGTATACACTCAAAGCTCTGACGGGGCAGAGCAAGTGAAGCCTCTCTTCTCCCGCCGACACATGAGGTGGAGGATGGAATGCCTGAAGGACTACAGAGCGAGCCGTACTCGAAGGAACTTTAGGCACGTAGCCCGGACTCGGGTGCAAAAAGGCCTTTACTTTGCCAGGGGCAAACTCCAAGCAAGCTGGCGTTACCGCCAGGGCCTGGAGATCTCCCACCCTCTTAAGAGAGGTAATCGCTAAGAGAAAGACCATTTTCAACGTTAAGTCCTTAGGCGAAGCCGACTCTAAAGGTTCGAAGGGAGCGAGGGACAACCCTTCCAGAACTATTGCCAGATCCCAGGCAGGCACCCTGGACCTGATCGCCGGCCTCATCCTCCAAGCACCACGGAGAAACCTAATGACCAACTGGTGCCTCCCCAGAGGTCCACCATCTACTGGCGCGTGGAAAGCCGAAACGGCAGCCACGTACACCTTAAGAGTGGACGGGGAGAGACCCGCAGAGAAACGATCCTGAAGGAATTCCAGAACTGAAGCCACTGGGCAGTTTACTGGATCCAACCTCCGTTCTCCACACCAAGTGTGAAACACCTTCCACTTGAGGCCATATAATCTCCTGGTAGATGGGGCCCTAGAGCTAAGTATGGTTTCAACCACCTCAGCTGATAAGCCAGCATTTAGGTACTGAACCCCCTCAGAGGCCAGACCCACAGCTTCCACAACTCTGGGCGAGGGTGGAAGATTGTGCCCTCCGCCTGAGACAATAGATCCCTCCTCAGAGGAATCGGCCATGGCGGAGCTATGAGGAGTGATATTATATCCGAGAACCATACTCGTGTCGGCCATCTCGGGGCAACCAGAAGTAGACTGATGCCCTCTTGACGGACCCTCTCCAGGACCCCTGGGAGCAGAGCGATCGGGGGGAAAGCATACAGGCGAAGCCTCGGCCAAGCCTGTACCATGGCATCCAACCCCAGCGGGGCTGGATGTGAGAGGGAGAACCAAAGTGGACAGTGGGACGTCTCTCGAGACGCAAACAGATCCACTTCCATCGGTCCGAACCTCTCCCATATCGACTTCACCACATCCGGATGAAGTCTCCATTCCCCGGGCCTCAGCCCCTGCCTCGACAGGATGTCTGCTCCCCGATTCTGAACCCCTGGGATATACATTGCCCTTATTGACAATATCTTTCCCTGGGACCAAAGGATAATCTGATGCGCCAGTTTGCACAGAGGGCGCGATCTGAGTCCCCCCTGTCGGTTCAGATAGGCCACCACTGACGTATTGTCTGTCCGTATAAGGACGTGGCGACCCTCGATGTCTGGGAGGAAGCTCCTCAAAGCCTTGAATACCGCCATCATCTCCAGGCAATTTATATGCCAAGTGCGATGATGGTCCTGCCACAGACCCCTGGTAAAGCGGCCGTCCATGACCGCGCCCCAGCCCGTAAGGGAGGCGTCTGTCGAAACGGTTTCCCGGCGACATGACACCCCCAACACTGGCCCTTGGGATAGGAACCAAGGCTTCTTCCATATTTGCAGAGACTGAAGGCACTTGCGCGTTACTCTGATCATACGGAACGGATTTCCTTTGGGTGAGAACCCCTTGGTCTTCAACCACCACTGGAGGGGCCTCATGTGAAGGAGGCCCAGAGGAATAATGTTGGATGCCGCTGCCATGAGGCCCAGCATCCTTTGAAAGTGTTTCACAGTGACGGCCTGACCTAGCCTCACCCTGGACACCATCGCCAGAATTGACTCGATACGTGCGGGAGACATACGTGCCTGCATTGTAATCGAGTTCCACACGACTCCCAAAAAGGTCGTGCCCTGGGACGGTTCTAGCACACTCTTCTTCAAATTGAGTCTTAACCCCAATTTCTGAATATGGCCAAGAACGACATCTCGATGCCGAACTGCCATCTCCCGAGACTGGGCCAAAATAAGCCAGTCGTCGAGATAATTCAATACGCGAATCCCCTGAAGTCTCAGTGGAGCAAGGGCCACGTCCATACACTTGGTAAATGTGCGGGGAGAGAGTGCTAGGCCGAACGGAAGAACCCGATATTGGTATGCTTCGCCCCCGAAAGCGAACCTCAGGTACCTCCTGTGACAAGGAAGGATGGAGATGTGAAAATAGGCGTCTTTCAGATCTATCGTGACAAACCAGTCCTCGGATCTGATTTGACTCACGATTGTTGGAATGGTCAACATTCTGAATTTGAACCTTCTCAGAGACCGGTTCAACACCCTGAGATCCAAAATTGGCCTTAACCCCCCATCCTTCTTTGGAACTATAAAGTACCGGCTGTAAAACCCGGACTCCCTGTCTACCGGAAGAACACGTTCTATGGCTCCTTTCGACAGCAGAGTCTGTACTTCTTGTTCCAACACCTGAGCCTGCTCTGGGACCACCGCAGTGAGCACCACCCCAGAGAACTTGGGGGGGCGGTGCGCGAACTGCAGTCTGTACCCAACTCGTATTATCTGCAGGACCCATGGAGATATGTTGGGAAGATGATACCATCCCTCTACAAAATCTGCTAAGGGTACCAGCCTCTCGAGGCTGGCCTCTGGTGTCTTTTCGCTGGAAATTGATGCGGCCCGAAGCGCTGTTAACGGCGGACCTGCATCTTTCCCTAGAGGGCCCCGTTGTGAGAACAACCTCGGTTGTCTCACTGCGGAGGGGGCAGCCCTCTGAAGTCCTGCCTTGGCTAGGACCTCTTTTCCGGAGTCCTCTTAGCCTGAATGACGTCCCTCAGGTCGCCCCTCTGGCTGGAGGACTTCGGTTTTTGGGAGCGTTTCCTCTGTTGCCAAGACCCCGGAGGGGGGGCTCTAGAGGAAACGCTCTCCTTCTGCTCTGCCCTGTGGGAGGAGCTGGCTGATGGCTGGGGCTGATTGCTTTGCCCCCCCCTACTAGATTTGGCCTTCGCTTTCCGGGGGAGGTACTGCTGGAACGCCGCAGATTGTTTTCTCGACTCCTGAAACCTGTCGACAACCGAATTAACGGCGTCGCCGAACAGGCCAGAAGCCGAAAGCGGCGCATCCAGCAGGAAGGACCTATCCTTTTCTTTAATACCGGATAAGTCCAGCCACAGATGCCTCTCCGTGGCCACCATGGCCGCCATAGAGCGGCCAATAGCGCTGGCCGCTTCCCTAGTGGCCCGGAGAGACAAATCTGCGGCCTTCCTCAACTCCGCGACATCTTCAGGAGTAGGCCCCTCCCCCTCATCCAAATCTTTCAGGAGGTCGGCCTGGTATGCCTGCAAAATCGCCATTGAGTGCAGACACGAACCAGCCCGACCCGCCGCCATGTAAGCCCTGCCCACCAATGCAGATGTCTCTCTGCAGGGCTTACTAGGCAACACCGGGGTCTTTAGGGAAGACGCCGATTCGGGAGAGAGATAGCTCGCTAAAACCTCCTCCACCTTCGGCATTCTCCCATATCCCATATCTCGAGCCCCCATAACATTGCTGTAATCTATTACATTGGGACTCGAAATACGGGACGAATGCGGTCTTTCCCACGTTCTCGAGATCTCTTTATGGAGATCAGGGAAAAACGGCAGACCCCGGCGGTGAGGCTGTGACCTGCGCTGCAGGTAACGCTCGTCCATTTTACTGGTGACTTGCGTTTCCTGCTCATGTTGTGGCCAGCTGATGTTTAGTCTGGCCACAGCGCGTGTCACAACCTCCACCAGCTCCTCATAACCCAGGCCGCGTGATGGCGTGCTGAGATCACGGTCGTCCGCATCGATGCTGAGCACGTCCCCTTCCTCAGAAGTAGACAGCTCAAGCACCGGGACCTGATCGCGGGTAGGAGAAACCGCAGCGCGGGCTCCCACACCACTCTCAGAGGCTGCGGGATCAGCCGATGGCGAGCGAGAAAATGCCTCAGCATTCTCACTCTCCTCCGCCAGATCCCGCTGCGAACCCCAGGATCTCAGTCGCCGCATCGCCTCGACATATGCGGGACCGGAACCCTGGGGAACGCGAGCCTGACCGTGCTCGTCAAAGCACGCCAGCCGGGAGCGCAGCACTCTAATAGGCAAAGCCTCACACATTTCACAAGCAGCCCCCTCGAGAGCTGCCCGTGCGTGCTGCACTCCCAAACAATACACACAGAGAGAGTGTGCGTCCCCACCCGTGATGAAACGAGGGCAGGGATGCACACACCTCTTGAATTGTTCACTGGCCATACTTTCTTTCAATAATAAGACAAACAACACCAAATAAGACAGACAGTTTCAACATAAAGCGCTTGCTGAAGAGCGAAAGCTAGTGTGTGTTGTGACAGCGTCACTTTTATACTTCCGGGTATGCCGTCACATGTTACGTCACGACGCAACACCAATCAGGATTGGATTAGTTTCATTCATACTTCAGAGGCGCACGCTTAGGGAGCGTCCCCAAAGAGTCGATTTTATCGACGCAGTGTTGAGTTCCCTCGATAGGGAACTCAACTTCACGCACCGTGGCTTTCAGTGTGTATGCTTCGGATTCTAAACTTCCCACACAGCATGTGAGTAACAAATTCCCTTTCTCATGTTCCATTGCTTGAATATTTACATGGGAATGAGTGAACTGGTGACTGACACCATTTCATACACTCACCAACAGAGATTTTCACTCACATTTTGCAAAATGGTTTAACTGGTAGTTGTCATAAACTGTTTTCAGACAGGTTACTACATAAACCAGTTCTCAGAAATATCTGATTCTCGTAAAACATAATTTGGCAAGCGTATATAGACAGAGTGTGAAACAGAGTTAATTCTGACAATAACAGAACAAGTAAACAAACAAGCTCAATTGTTTTGAGAAATGCACATACTGGTTTGCAAATCTTAAGGGTGATTCAAAAATGTATCAAAGCGACTGAGAAAAACTGTAATGCAGCCACATAATGATAAAAAGAAACACACGTTTCAGCTACAGACCTTCATATTTCTAACATGGATGAACACATTATTATTCTCAAAGTTTGCAAGAAAAAAATGGTCTCATTGGGGACTTACCTTCAGATACAGAGATGTACAAGAAAAAAGTGATGATACATGCAGTAGTGTAGTGCATAGCTGACATGATCAGTGCTGGCTTCTTTTAACTCTCCGCTTTGGGTGAAATACAAATATGAACCTTTGTAACGTGTATTTGAGGAGTCATTAAACATTAACATTTTAATGCAATTCTGGTAAATTCTATAAAGTAATCAATTTCGGTGAGTCTTAAAGGTGTAGTGTGTAATTTCTGAGAAGAACCGAATTTCTGAAATAAAATGGTTTTCAGACTGGTTTTCCAAACCAGTAATTTCATGGTGAAAGATGAAATGTGGCCAACTTTAATAGACCATGTTCTTGTTCATAGACAAAGAGTACAAACTTATTTGAGCAGATTCCCCATAGCAGTGCTTTTCTGGCCCAGCGCTAGTCCACACAGCCCCCAGGTCTGGATTTAAGACAAGGGCTTTACTTTACTTCTTTCATCCTAAAGTTCTTATTGAAAATTAACAGAGGTTTAGATGTTGATGTTTTATTGAAAATAGATAATTGTGATCAGTGTTTGCTTTAGTTGGACTTTTGACCCTTGACGTCTTATCATTAGTTTGTTTCTGGCTGCTGTAACTGTGTATTTCTCATACACGTATGTTATGGCAAAAATTGCAAGAGAAACTCAGATGATGTTGGTCACTTGTTAGTCATCTTTAGTGGCCTGATGCACTGATATCAGAGTCTCTAATTAAATTGTTTAATATTAATTGTTAATTTCACATGCCAATACTACTGCAGAAATTCAAACAGTGCCGTAATACTCTGAAAGATTTTATGAAGTCATTATGCAGAAAATGTTCTGACCAATGTCATGTAGACTCACACGTCAAGAATATGCATATGCATCTCAACAGTGGTGACAATAAAAACAATTATTCATATCAACTTTGAACGTCACAAAACAAGCCACTAAAGTCACAAAAAAGCTTTGTTTATTATCATCATTGTTTAGATTCATATGTTCATATGTGAGATGATAACTACACATAAACAACAAAAATTCATCAACTAACCATTCAGAAATCTCCTACTCCTACAAATCTCCTCTTTTGCTTCTACATGTTACTTCTTGAGTCTTTCCATCTTTGTCTGACTGGTATAAAAGGGCATTAAACCACCCCTTTAAATAGCGTAAATTATTACAAAACGCAATATGTGACGGCCGGTGTTGATTCCTTGGTGCACCGCTACAAATTAGTCGGATGCTGCCTTCACATTGGGATACAGCTTATGCGTGGGGATGCTGCCAGTAGCGGTTCTAGGCACAGGCGAACCGGGCAGTTGCCCGGGGCGGCATTTCTTCATGTCTCATGGGGGGCGGCAGGAGCAGTTAAAAAAATCCTCTCTGCCGCAAAGGTTTTTTATTTTTCATCATTTCAATTCAATTATTGGCAATGGCGTCCCTGCTTGATGAGAAGGTGCCGTGCACAGAAGCGATGTCAAGGGGGTCTCCTGATTAGTTCACGTATCGCGTCTTTTGCACGCTCAAGGTCGTTACTTCAAATAGGCGATTAGGCGCACGGAGAGCGCTCATTATGCGCTCGCAGGAGGTGCGCTCATAAACTTTTCAGTATGGGAGTGCACGCGCACCCAAACACTTGGGTGTTTTTCTCTTCTCCGTAAATAAATCTTTTAGCAGAGCTTCAGCAAGTGTTTTTCTGTGGTGGAAATACATTAGCTACTAAAACTTCTCTGTCGTTGTGGAGAGCACAGTGCATGGTTGTATAGCAACGACAGCCATGGGCAAATCAGTCCGAATTTTACTATTAATAATAAAAGATAAGCTACTGTGCATTATAAATGTCAGGAATGTTTCTATATTGACTCATTCTTTTTATAGAGATGATTTAAATGCTGAAATATGAGGTTTATATTTTTGTAAAATCTTTTTTTGTGTTAACATTTTTTAAGTTTAGTATAGGTAAGATAAAAAACACTCCTTTAAAACAAATCTTTAATGTTATTAACTTGGTGAATTGATTTCATTGTGTATTGGGCTTTTTGAACAAGATTCTGTGTATGTGATCATGTTGGTCACTATATTCATGAAATGAAAATAATTTACATAATGATCAACTTTACGTGTTTTTACAGTGGCCTATAATATGCAAAGTACAATTTTCTATTTTCTAAATAATCTCTGATTCTGTCTTTTTCTCTGACATTTTAAGAGTGACATAGGGCTACAAAAGCTATTTTACGTCTATAACAGTTTGGATAGTTGTTAATATGAGAGCTGTTCAAAATTATTTCAGAGATAAGTATTGTGTTACTAAATAAGTATCTCTCTGACCCTTTTACTTTTAAAAACTCCATTTCATGACAAAGTATAGTTTAACAAGTCTCGAAGGGGGCTCTCGTCCTGGGTGTAATTCAAGGTAGAACCGCCACTGGACGCTGCCTACCTTGTTCATATAGCTAGCCGGATCCTGGATGGGGGTGTGTATGTGTGCAGTGCTGTAAAGCGATTCGTTACATCACAAGAGCTGATATCACTCAATACTGATATCCCACCGGTCCAAACTTGCAAGTGTCGTTTACCACTCACAGGCAACAGGGGGTGCGAGATGGCCACCATTCAACCCGAAAAATGTCATATAACCATTCCAATAACTCCGAAGCTGTTAAGTTCAGCTAAAAAAAACTGCATAGTTCCCCTTTATTTAGCTGTTTCAGGTTTGTTTGATTAGGGTTGGAGCAAAACTTGGCTTGAGAAACCTGTGTTATAAATCATACCAGATGTTTTTTTTTTATTTCCGTATTTTATTTATTGATTTATTTTCTGTAATAGTTTTGTTTGTGGGTCTGGATAGGGGACTGTCACGGTTCCTCTGGTTTCCTGGTCCTGTCCCACACTACATTTCCCAGCATTCCCCTGGATCCTCACCTGCACTCGATTCCCTCATCACCACACCTGATCTCTATCACATCATAATCATTTCATCACCAGCCTTTATATTCTGTTTGCTCTTACTCCCTCACTGTTGGGTATTATATGTTACACAGTATTGTATTCCCTTGTGCCTTTTAAAGTTCTTGTGCTGGGCTAGGGCTAGTGTCTGCTGTGTTGCTAGCGAGGTGGATCCTTGCGTTATCAGTAAGACATTATGAGGATAGTCCAAGAGAGGGCTTCACTGATCTTCTGTGAGTTATATGATCCGAGAGAGGACTTCACTCTTCTTCTGAGAGTTATATTCAGTGGATCGTCTGAGAGAGGACTTCACTCTTCTTCTGTGAGTTATATGATGAGGATCGTCTGAGAGAGGACTTCACTCTTCTTCTGTGAGTCAAAAATCAAGTATCTTCACTGAATTATGTTCTGTTGACTGTCTGAGAAAGAGGACCTCTTGTATCTTCTGTGAGTTATCCTTAAGAGTCATTTCAAGAATGGACTTTTTATTATAATTTAAGTTATATTTCTGTCTGAAGTCTTTTTCTAAGTTCCTGAACTTCTATTAGTCTGTGGAATTGCCTTAAATAAACTTTGTATTCTGGTCTTCAGCCTGGTTTTGTTGTGACAGGGACAGAGTGAAGCAATCATGTCTATGATTAAAATCATGTCTATAAAGAGTCCTCACAAAACACACATACATACACAGTTGTTGGGTTTTGGGGTGGGGGTGGTGGTATGTGTGTAGATGTGTGTATAAAACAGGATTATTTCGGAGCTCAATCCTCTCAGCTGACTTGGCTTTGGGAATATTTGAGAAGAACATTCTGAATACCAGCCACTTTCTTTTAACAACACAAGATGTTGGACTATAATATTACAGCATTACAAAGAAACAAAAATGAATTAATAAGATACATTTAAAAAATAAATAATTAAAAAAAGACATTATATTCTATGCAAACATTCAATGGATTTAAAGACAACTAAAACATGTCCAGGCATCTTCTTTTATGGATAACTTCTTAAACTACACTCATTTTCACAACCAAATGGACTGAATTAATAGCCTGCCTCAAGATTTCAGATAACTAAACATATATAAATGGTTTCTAAAAATGCAAAGATGATGGATTCCGAAAATTCAACTGGAAGCCGAGGTGGATATGAGGTAAATTATTATTATAATTGTAAGTAGTAGTTGTAGCCATGGTAGAATTTATTTGTTATTTATAGAACATTCAGTTTTGGTTCTAAACTTTGTTTTAACGTTCATAGAATGTTTTCTGCAACCCAGTTTTCGAGCCTGATGAAGAAAATGAGGAAAACAAAGAAAATCTCAAAATTGATATATACCTTGAATCTACTAAAAAGCCAGCTGCAGGTAAGTGTGCATACCTTGACCCCAAATCATTCTGATATATTTAATATAGGGTATTCTTAGTACAAGTAAAACATTTTATAACACACTTGTAATATGCACAGATTAAAGCGCCTTTCAGTGTTGCAGTAAATCTAATTTATGTATTCCATTTACTATATTTTTGTCATTTTTGAAAGGTCACAGTGTGGTAAATGACTGTTTGATGACTTTAAGAGAACAGTTGGGTGGCCATGGAACAATAATGGTGTCAACCGGTGTGTTTTTGATTATGGCTGTTCTTTGCATCATACTACTCCTTGCTCTCAACCGTGAGTAAGCAAATCACATTTTACATCTTTTATGTGGCATTGCTTTTCTTTATGTGGTATTATTTTCATTCTTTCATTTGATGTTTTATTTTATGTCACTGTATAACTATTGTTAAAATAACCTTAAAATGATGCAACTTAGATGTTTATTGTGATTTTGAGTAATTAAAGGTTGAGGACTTTGAAGACATTGGTATTATAACAAAGGTTTTCAAGGAACATTATTTCTGAGAAAAACAACAATTACTGGTAAGGCTTTATAAGAATACTGTATATCAGTAAGAACAATGTAAAACAATTTACATAGGATGACAAAACAATAACTTTTGCAAGTGAAAAACAATAATTATATAAAAATCAAAACAAAGGAGCACATGGTACCGATTCCGATACCTGGACTCAGGGTATCGGCCGATACCGAGTACCGATCCGATACCTGGGTGTGTATAGTATCTATTCAGCTGCAATTCATTAGCCTGACTTCGTCATACTCATATTTTATTGAGAATATGAGTCTGAGACCGCTCCGTAGGACTTTGATTATGAGGTGTGTCTTAACCGAACCAGGAAAAAAAAAACCTCTGCACTCAATTGGATAGTCGGACAGACCTACAACCAATCAGAGCAACGCAGTAAGTCAAATACTTTGCATAGCATAATTGTCAACAACAGAACTTACTTATTTTAGAAGTAAAATAAGTTAACGAGTGTTGCTTCTTTCACTTGGTCCTTCATGAGTGCGACCAAAGGAGAAACCACAACGACCACATGTTTTTCATTACGTCCTATCTTCTTAACTTAGCGACCGTCAGAGCTAGCTGATAAGTTACACTTTTGCTGAATATCTTTCCGATCGACAAATGCCTTGATTGCAGTTTTTCTGTTTGACTATTAAAATTAATGCGCTGTCGATTAATTTTAAAAACAGACGCGACAGCGGAATCTATACATCTCAATTCTCCAGCTGCAGTCATCTCTGAGGGAAACCAGTTAACGCTCTTTGATAACATGATGATTACGTCCCTGTAGATCATCTGTCCATCATTGTTTAAAGCCCGCCCTGGCAATCTGATTCTGCCTTAACAAAGAGACGATTCTCGAGAAGACGTTGAAGAACTCGACGCACGTGTTGGATGTGCACTTGGAGAGAGGGCGAAAAAAATCAAAATGTCGTCGAGGTAGACGAATACAAAAATATTCAGCATGTCCCGAAGGACGTCGTTTACGAGGGCTTGAAACACGGCAGGTGCGTTGACCAATCCGAACGGGAGGACGCGATATTCAAAGTGCCCAAAAGGCGTGTTAAACGCGGTCTTCCACTCGTCCCCCTCCTTTATGCGCACGAGATGGTAGGCGTTACGAAGATCGAGTTTAGTAAACACCCTTGCTCCCTGCAAGAGTTCAAAGGCTGAGCACATCAATGGCAAGGGATAACGGTTCTTGACAGTGATGTCGTTCAGCCCCCTATAGTCAATGCAGGGACGCAAGGAACCGTCCTTCTTTTTGACAAAGAAAAACCCCGCGCCAGCTGGCGACGAACAGGGGACGATAGTACTGTTACGTAGTGACTCAGAGAGATAATTCTCTAATGCCTCGCGTTCGGGAGCCGACAAGGAATAAAGTCGTCCCCGAGGCGGCATAGACCCTGGGAGGAGATCGATACTGCAATCGTACGGTCTATGAGGAGGAAGGGAAGTCGCCCGGGACCGACTGAACACCTCAGTGATACTCCTCCGGTACCCCCGCCAAATCACCCGGCCCTTCCTGCGAGATAGAGACAGAAGAGACAGGAGGGATAGCAGAGGTTAAACACTTGGTATGACATGACAACTTCCATGACAAAACAGAACAATTAGACCAGTTGATCTGCGAGTTATGCTGAACCAGCCAAGGATGACCTAAGACAACCGGACAAAAGGGCGAACAAAAAACTAAAAAAGAAATAGTCTCTCTATGATTCCCCGAGACGGTGAGAGAGAGAGGAATAGTCTTTCTCTGATTTCTAGGAAGAGAACTTCCATCTAAGGCAAAGAGAGGGGTGGAGTTTCTTAAGTCTATTAGGGGAATACCTTGGTCCATGGCCCAAGCCTCGTCGATGAAGTTTCCCTCCGCCCCCGAGTCCACCAAGGCGGAACAGGTAATGGAGGAACTAGACCATTGGAGGGAGACGGGCAGAGTAGTACACGACCTCGACGGAGAGTCCCTGGAAGATGCGCTCGCCAGTAGCCCTCCTCTTACTGGCGAGCGTTGGCTTTTACCGGGCACGTGTTGACGAAATGGTTGGGCGCTGCACAATACATGCACAGACGGTTGATTATCCTCCGCTCCCGTTCCTTAGCCGAGACGCGTAACCCACCCAGCTGCATTGCCTCCTGCTCCAGACCGGAGGGAGGCGGCAAAGTGACGGCAGGTGGTGAGGACCGCCGAGAGAGCTCCGGACCCCGAGCACGGCGGCGCAGGTCGAAGCGCTTCTCTAAGCGGATAGCCAGGTCAACGAGAGGATCCAGGCGAGTGGGTGCTTCACGAGCGTATATCTCCTCCCTTAGCTCAGAATTGAGCCCCTCCAGGAAGCGGGCTACTAGCGCCGGTTCATTCCAACCGCAGGTGGTCGCTAGAGTACGAAACTCGATAGCGAAATCCGCAGCAGAGCGTCTGCCCTGACGCAGAGAGGATAGAATGCGGGATGCCTCAACCCCGTGGGTAGAGCGATCAAAGACACGGATCATCTCGGTCTTGAACAGGAAGAAGTCGTTCACACAGTCCGTCTCTGCCTCCCAGTTGGCGGTCCCCCACTCTCGGGCTCGTCCGGCCAGCAGAGAGATAACGTAGGCGACTCGGGCTCGTTCAGAAGCATAAGTCGAGGGCTGAAGGGAGAAGACTACCTCGCACTGGGTCACACTGCGCGGGTGCCTCGCGCCCGGTGACTCGCGCTGGTCTCGAGGTGCGGGACTCTCATGGCGTAACTGGCGAAGCTGGGTAGAGAGTAATGAAACTTGGGAGGCGAGGGATTCGACGGCCTGTCTCGCGGCTGAAAGCTCCTCCTCATGCCGTCCCAGCATGGTTCCCTGGAACTCCACCGCCGACTGAAAGTGGTTGCTGCTCGCTGAGTCCATCGTGGCCAGATTATTCTGTGGTGATGAGAGACAGACAGAGGACCCAAAAGCGTTGCAGCAAAAAGTCAGTTTAATGAACGGAAAGATGTCCACAGGTAAGGACCGATCTCAAAATAATATATAGTTCAACAAAGGTCGACCCGCAGAGCAGGTAACAGGCGAGACTCTCTTCCTTAGGCTGAACAGCGAGAGCGACAGGTGAAATCAGACACCGAAGATCCACAGCAACCCCGGCGAGCACGGGAGGAAGATCCCTCGGCTAGTGGAGGTGAGCTGGCATCAGACAGGGGCTCTGAAACAAGCACAGCTGAGTAGCGACAATGTAGCAGTGGAACAGACTCACAGTAGCTCAGTGCTGGACAGGACAGGACTGGACAGGACTCGCACGAGAGGTAACATACACAGACTAACAAGTCTTGGCTCAAAGATCTGGCAAAGAGGTGGGGAAAAGCAGCGGTAAAAGAAGCCGACAGAATTAGAGAAAAGGGAGAGCAGGTGTGAAAGAATGATTGGATAACGAGCATAAAGCAGCCGCAGCTGTAGCTAATGAAACAGCAGAGAAAGCGAGAACAGAAGCGAGAATACATGATAACCAACAGGGGGAGACAAAGAACCGAGAAAAGGAACCAGGATCATGACAAATTCACTGATGAGTTTGCCAATGTAACTTTAATGGAGTTTGTTAACCTCGCGCCGTCCTCGCACATCCCTCGCCCTCGATCGTCCTGCTCGCCACAGCCAACTAACTAGAAATTTTGTGTAAATTGAATTTCAAACTTTGGTGACAGCTAATGTTAGCCTTGTAGACAGAAGAGTGATTTCTCTGTTTGCGCTGTTCCGGATTAGTGGGTGTGGCTTGCGGAGCTGTGCAATGTGGTGCATTGTGGGAGTTGTTGTCTTACATACAAATGTTGCATGTATCAGATGACTGTTAAAGTTTATCTATGTTATTTGTATCTGTCCCTATCTAAATAAACTAACTACTACTAAAACAGTATGTACTATATAGCCTGAAAGTATGCAGTATGAATGCGATCTGGACATCATCCACCATGTTGACATTATTGTGTGACCTACAACGTTATCACAAGCACAACAGCTTAAAAGATACGAGTGAGATGTTTTATTTATCTATCTGTAAATATCTTGATATTGATACAATTTTCTCATTTTGCGGTCTTAGATTAACCAATACAGTTTAGTTTCAGTTTTTCCGCGGGGTCTAAAATTCTGAACTTTAAATTTAAGGCCTTAAAAAGTCTTATAAACGGCCAGATTTTCATCTGAGGTCTTACATTTGATTTAGTCAGGTCTAAAAAAGATTTTACTCTCGATCATTTGCCAAAACTCTGGCCGCAGAAAGTTATTAAAAAGTAGCAAAAAAGTATTGAGTCTTAGCCTACAAAGCGGAGCTCTAGAGCAGGGGTTCAAACCAGTTCAAACCCAGTTCACTTGCGTGGTTTGTCATTTATCATGGCTTGATACGAGGTAGCTCGCCAAGAGGCCGTTCACACACCGGGTGGCATCCACAGCGAGATTGAAAAAATCTCACCTTTTCACATTCAGAATGCCGCAAACGAACCGAAGAACCAACCATTTAGCCCCTTCAGTAACAACACTGAAAGCTCAGTCAACATGAAGGATCGCGGTGCACCCAAACACTACGGGTGTTTTTCTCTTCTCCGTGAAATAAATCTTGTAGCAGAGCTACAGAAAGCGTTTCTCAGTGGTGGAAATCCATTAGCTACTAAAACTTCTTTGTCGTTGTGGAGAGCGCAGTGCATGGTTCCATAGCAACGACAGACGCAACAGGAAAATCTGCCCGAATTTTACTATTAATAATAAAAGATAAGGGGATGTGCAAGTGAATGTCAGCAATTTATCATTTTTTGACTCAATCTTTTTATAAAAGACCATTTAAAGGCTGAAATATGTGAGGTTTATCTGTTTATAAAACTATTTTTGTGAAGACTTTATTTGAACTAGACTTAACCTGTTGCAAGACACTCCTTTAAAATCTGGCCATCATTTTTAATGGTATTTTAATGTTTAATGGTATTTTGAGGTACTTTATGTAAACAAAAAGTGAATATTGATTCTAATTTTATTTATTTGCTGGGTTTCGACATACATTTGGCAAATTGATTTCATAATAATCATGAAATTAAATGTTCATGCCATTTCATCTCTAGGTATTATGAACTAAAATCGACTATAATTGTGTTTTTACAGTATAAAATGCAAAGTACAAATTTCTATATTTTCTGTAAATGTTATTTTCTCTGAAGCTCTTTCACATATACACATACACACACACACACACACACACACACACACACACACACACACATGTATAAGTATGGAATTAAAACTATTCTATTTGAGGGCTATTCTATTTCAAGTTTGTTTGAACCTATTTTCATATTAAGCCTAAGCTATAGAGATTGCTAACGTGACTTCACCAGTGACATATTACCAGTGGTGAACGCAAAGCATTTTGGGAATCCGCGGCACAAACAGTGTACAAGATGCCGTCTACCTGCTGTGTTGTAAACTGTAATTATCAATTGCGTTGGCTATTAAAGGGACAAGGAAATTGATTATTTGTCAAATTCGAATGACGTTTATATAATTTATGACTGTATGAGTGAGTTTAATTTGTTCATTGATCGATCGTTAATCTAGTAAATGATTTAATCCACTGAATACTGCTGTGGTAATATAAACACTCTCCCAACAGCATACGGTTTCTTTTTAGCCTTAAAAGTAATTTATTCCAAGTCAAATTAAAATTATATAGTTGTATATATCACTTGTGATGGTATTTTGTATAGATAGTATTTTGTATGGCCAGGCGTGCAGTTTACCAATAACATTAGAGCGACAGCACTACGAACGCCCGCGGCCCATCAAGCGACATCACAGTAGCCTAGCGACACACAGCTACAAAGACGCTGGCGGTGTGAACGGGGCTTTTAACTGGCACACACGCACACTTCAGCATTGCAGTCTTGACAAGGATTCTGACTACATGCAAATGACAGAGAGCGATGAGTGTGGAATAGCATATATTTGAACGGACAACAGTTTTCTGCCCCACTTTTACAATCTCCTGCACCCACCCATCGAAAATACTTGGGCCTGCTGCAGCGACTTGAAGTTATTGAAAACTTTGTGTGTGTATGATCTAACATTTAATATAGTTAAATGGTGTATTTATATGGGTGCTGGAAGTTGGGCAACAGGTTGACGTCTCCTGGCCAGTCACTATGCTCATAAGGATCCAGTCCTTTGATTCCCTTTATTTTCTCTTCATATCTCGTCTTTGCATTATGATTTAGCTCCGACCAGTGCTTGAAGTGGACCGTGAATTGCATGGTCCATCGCGAAGCACTAGCTGCTAAAAAAATGCTGGTTCTCTTTGACTCTTGCTGAAATCAATCCGTGAAAATAATAAATCTGCTAAAATTACGGCCAATGAACTCTCGAGGCGGGGCGAGGTGGGGCGGGTGGAGCTACTTGCTGAACGCGAGCAGCTCACCTGTCGGCATAACCTTTGCTGACAGGTCCACAAACGACAATGGTAACCGCCTTCTCCTTCTCTACTGCCACAACAACCTCTATGTTGCAGATACATGTTTTTCTTGGAAGCAAATCCACCACTGGTCATGGTACAGCCCAGATGGCAGAACTAGGAAAGCGCTGGACCATATCCTCATTTCTCGACACTGGATGCCGTTTGTCACCAACTGCCGTTTGTACAGAGGAGCAGAACTTGGCAATACAGACCATCGATTGCTGGTGGCCCAGCTCAAGTTAAAGCTGCGAGCCAACCAGAACACCAAGACACAGCCTCGCCTGGACTCCTCCCTACTCAGTGATCCAAACATCGCCACAGACTTCAACCGCGCCACCCGCCGCATCTTTGATAACCTGGCTACCGACAAGGTGAACGACTGGTAGATCTTTAAGGAAAGTACAATCCAGTCAGCACACAATGCGTTGATCGTGCATAATTAGCGCTGAGAGTGTTACTGCTTTCTTGCACTCTATTGCAACGGGAAGTGCGTTCTTAAAATTGCCAGTGATGTCGTGTTGTTGCTACATGTTTGCGGTCTAACTATGTAAACTGCATCCAACGTCCCGGTCCCGGTACTGCCTAGAGTTCTAACTCTGGGATTATTTCTCTGCTGTGTCGAACCCATGGCGCTTAACTACTCGCTACTCCAACTGCGTTGCATGAAAACGCGTCCTCGTCTTGACGCGACTACATACAGACTCTGCACGGAGCTCGGGATTGCTAGGCGACCCCGCTATGTCCATCGCTCCTGTCGCCTCCACTTCTCATCGCGCTGCTCGTCGTCTTCAGCCATTCCTTCCATCTGGTCGAACCGCTCGGATACCCGCTGTTCTATGGTGTCTTCTCGTCACCGTGGAATAAACCTTTCCTCATTAAAAACAGTCTCATGTGATCCGTCTCTGACTGAAACGCGCAATGACTGCGTGTTTCATCCTGCAGTTGCGCTATTTAACTGCCGATCCCTCACAGATAAGGCTACTGTGCTTTGCTCACTACTAACTGAGAAACACTTCGACTTATTGCTCCTCACTGAAACATGGCAAACTCCTAATGACTATTTCCACCTAAATCTTCTCACTCCCTGTGGATACAGCTACCTGGCCAAACCTCGTTCGACATCAAGGGGTGGTGGCCTGGCTGCTGTTCACCGCAGCAGCATTCCAGTCAAAACTATTGATTTTCACGTGACTTTAACTTTTGAGTATTTAGCTCTCAAAGTTTCTGGTACATCTCCAATGATCTTGATTCTCCTGTATCGTCCACCTAAAGCAATCTCAGATTTCTTCAGTGAACTGCATGAACTGTTAACCCTTTCCTCTGCCTTATCCTCTTGTGTTATATTACTTGGTGATTTCAACATACATGTTGATACTGACTGTGCAGAATCGCGTGAACTTATGTCATTATTTGAATGTTTCAATCTTGTACAACATGTCGATTTTGCTACACACTCTAAAGGTCACACACTGGATCTCGTCTGCACTACTGGTCTATATAATGTTTCTGTGCTTGGTTCTCAGATTGGACTGTCTGATCACCTCCTTGTTGAACTAAACTGTGAAATGCCTCTTCCCCGCCTCAGGGTGAAATCTACTATAACCTTCCGTAACCTCAATTCTGTAAATCCAGTACTGTTTTCTGAATCTGCACAAACTTATCTCTCTGATATTACTGCACACACTAGCTCTCTTGATATCCTTATCAAATATAATGCTGGTATTTCCACTGCCCTTGAATTTCATGCTCCTCTTAAAAGTAGAGTTGTACCTTCTACACACACATCTCCCTGGTTTACCCCTGCACTTCGCAAGCTAAAAACAGCTGGTCGTCGTCTTGAACGCCTTTATAGGAAAACTGGTTTGACTGTTCATCTTACTGCTTACACTGACCATATCCAATTGTACAAATCTGCTATAAACACTGCACGCTCTAGTTACTTTTCTACTATTATTAATAATGCGTCTTCACGTCCCAAAGCACTGTTTTCGGTGGTCAATAAACTCACCAACCCTCCTGCACCTGTCATTAGTAACCCGGCAGACCTCTGTGAATCATTCCTTTATTTCTTTCAAAATAAAACTGATAGCATTCACAATCATTTCCCATCCATGATCTCGCCTGTCTACACACACGACTTCGCCACTGCTTGTACACCTGGTACTCTCACTAATTTTACCCCCCCAACCCCTGCTTATATCTCTGAGCTAATCAACAAAGCAAACACATCTTCCTGTCATCTTGATCCTGCTCCTACTACTTTACTGAAAAAATGTGCATCTGTGATTTCTCTCCCGATTTCACTTCTCATCTCCCAACTACTAAGTTCTGGTTCTGTTCCTCTGGAATTAAAAACTGCTGCTGTCACTCCTGTCCTAAAGAAACACGGCCTTGACCCCACCAACATGGCCAATTTCAGACCAATCTCAAATTTACCATTTCTATCGAAACTGCTCGAGAAGGTGGTCTCTGCCCAACTTCAAACACACTTGTCAGCTAACAACCACTACGAATGTTTTCAATCTGCTTTCCGCACCCTCCACAGCACTGAAACAGCACTTCTCAGGGTTGTCAATGATCTCCTCTTGGCCACCGACTCCGGCTCCACTAGTATTCTAATTCTTCTAGATATTTCTTCTGCATTTGACACAATCTCTCACAGTATTTTTATCTCGCGACTCTCTGCTATTGGTGTTTCTGGAACTGCACTAGCTTGGTTCACTTCTTACCTGTCCGACCGCCAGCATTACATCTCCATTCGCCAGGCTAAGTCCACTACTCTCTCTGTCCCACACGGTGTTCCCCAGGGTTCTGTTCTTGGGCCTCTTCTCTTCATCATCTACATGCTCCCATTAGGTAATATCATCCGTCATCATGGCTTTAAATTCCACTGTTATGCTGATGACACCCAACTATACATTCATTCTCAATGCAATTCTCCTTTTCCCACAAATTCCATATCAGCCTGTATTGATGATTTAAATGCCTGGATGACTAGTAATTTTCTCAAGCTCAACACCGACAAAACAGATCTACTTCTTATTGGCTCACCTCGAATCACACCCCGTTTCTATGTTGACAATGTTCACATTGCTGGAGTTTCGGTTCAACCTTCCACTACTGTTAAAAACCTTGGTATAATCTTTGATTCCTCTCTTTCCTTCCTTCCACACATTTCCTCGCTCACTAAGTCTGCCTTCTTCCACCTTCGTAATATTGCGCGTTTGCGTCCATTTCTGAACATCACCGATGCTGAAACTTTGGTTCATGCTTTCATCACATCACGGCTTGATTACTGCAATTCTCTCTTCTATGGCTTACCCGACTCTTCTATAAATAAACTCCAATACATACAGAACTCTGCAGCTAGGGTCCTCACATACACTAAGAAATCTTCCCACATCACTCCGATTTTACGCAGACTTCATTGGATACCGGTACGCTTTAGAATGAACTACAAGATCCTCCTTATCACATTCAAAGCACTCCATGGTCTTGCCCCCCCCTATATTTCTGATCTCATCCTTACCTACTCCCCAGCTCGCACACTTAGATCCTCTGATACTGGTCTTTTAAGGATTCCACGGCACAAACTATCATCTTTTGGTGGAAGGGCTTTTAGTACTGCTGCCCCAACTCTCTGGAATTCTATTCCCCAAGACATCCGAGACCTCTCAACATTACATGAATTCAAAACTCACCTTAAAACTTATCTTTTCGCTTCTTGTTTCTGCTGATTTCTTTGTTTTGGTACCACTATCTCAATTTATATTTGTTTTTTCTATGTCATGTTTCTATGTCTCAACGTTTTGTATTGTTTATATGTCATATTATTATGATGCTCACTTGTACTTACTGTAAAGCGACCTTGAGAACTTTGAAAGGCGCTATATAAAATAAACATATTATTATTATTATAATGTCTTCAGATGCTTTCGATCTACCCCGAAAAAGCCCTGGATATCAGAGAGAACATTCAAAATGATTGACCGGCGGCATGAGGCCCGACTTTGAGGTGATTTGACTGAGTATCGGCGACTGAACCGCCAGTGCAATGTAGCTGAGGATAGGGAGAAGTTCTGGCAAACAAAAGCTAATCACAAGTCAATTTGTTCGTTTCGTTCGTTCAATGAACCAAACGACTCAGAAAAAGATTCGTTCATTTTGATGAACGAGTTCGAACAGGAGATTCACGAACGTGCGTCACAGGACAGAGCAAGGCAAGCATTTGAGCTTATAAAACTTAAACTTTGTTTTTTATTTATTTATTAAATGAGCGATCGTTTCGCTTGATAAGACCCTTATTCATTGTCTGGAACAGTTTGCACTGAAAGTGTCTTTAGGACTTGTTTGGTTCCCAGTGAAGTGCATTATATGGAGAAAAATGCTGGAATGTTTAATCAAAAACCTTAATTTTGTTTTAAGATATTTTTAACACTTTCAATGTAATCCACAGTTTATTCCTTAAAGATATTTTTTTATTAAGAAAACCTACAATATTATCTCTTGAATATGTAGATAATTTCTTTATTCTATATGATAAATCATCCACAAGCAAGTGGCTTAAATGTCCTTTATTTTCCTCCTTTTGTTGTTGAATTTGTCTCTTGAATTATTCAAAGATATAATTTTGTCATTGGTCTTTTTTATTCTGTGTATATTATACTTCGATGAACTCAGAACCATGATATTTTTATTTATTTTTATTTTTTGTCATTTTGATTGTTTATTGTTAAAGATACAACCATGGCAAATTTACCTGATTTTGTATGTAAATTTAAGCAAAAAAATTAAGATATATGAGTGACAGGTTCACTAACACCTCATAACATCAGTAACTCAACAACCCTACCAGTTTTCCTAAGCCTAGCCTAGTGAAGTCACAATTACTATAGAACTGAATGGTAAAGGTTATAGATTTGATAGACACTTTGGTTAAATGTATTCATGGTGATGAACGGTCGTATCAGACCACTGAAGTATATTTGAGTAGTGCACTTAACTCCAGGTTGCTCCTGGGGGATTGTGGATAATAAGAACACTGTAAGTCCTGTTGGATAAAAGCATCTGCCAAATGCATTAATAAATGTAAATGTTATTTTTGTAAACGTTCCACTTTTTTTAAAAAGTTCACCCAAACATATAAATTCAGTCATTAGTTACTCGTCCTCACGCTGTTTATTGTTTATTGTTAAAATAATCCCTATTAGCTGTCACTAAAGTGAGATGAGCTAGTCTTCCTGGGGTCCACAAAAAAGGAAGAAAAAAATCACATAACAATGATAATGTAAAAGCTGTAAAACATTATAAACATCATTAGAAATCATTCAGAATAAATTATTACATTATTATATTCATTGTTACATTCATACAGTAAATGTGTCCATTCCCTATGTCACAGGTCGAGGGGAGGAACGCTCGGGTGACCAACCACCCCCCCTCTAACCGAGTCACCACCGTGAGGAGCCGACACCACAGGCACACAACAGAGGACCACAGAGACAGAGACAAGTTTCAAAGGAGTAACAATCTTTATTAAACCAAGGGTTTCTCACAGTTTAAGATACTCTCAGTGGTGCTGCAGACTTCCGGACTCATACAGTAAGTATGGCAGGTAAGGATTCTTCACAGTACAGGGTACTCTCGTAGGTGCACGGTAATGAAGCAGTGGATTAAAAGCTTACTTTTCCCCCAGCGGTGCTGCAGACTTCCAGACTCATACAGTAAGTATGGCAGGTAAGGATTCTTCACAGTACAGGGTACTCTCGTTGGTGCACAGTAATGAAGCAGTGGATTAAAAGCTTACTTTTCCCCCAGCGGTGCTGCAGACTTCCAGACTATGGCAGGTAAGGATTCTTCACAGTACAGGGTATTCTCGTTGGTGCACGGTAATGAAGCAGTGGATTAAAAGCTTACTTTTCCCCAGCGGTGCTGCAGACCTCCAGACTCAGACGGTAAGTATGGCAGGTAAGGATTCTTCACAGTACAGGGTACTCTCGTGGGTGCACGGTAATGAAGCAGTGGATTAAACGATTACTTTATCAGCGTTGCTGTATACTTCTGGGCTCAAACAGTAAGTAGAACAGGTGAGGATATTCACAGTACACAGTACTCTCTCTTCAGTTCACAATAGGGAGACAGTGAATCATAAGGTTACTTTACCAGTGGTGCTGTATGCTTCTGGGCTCAAACAGCAAGTAGAACAGGTGTGGATCTTCACAGTACAAAGTACTCTCTCCTCAGTTCACAGTAGGGCGACAGTGGGTTAAACGATTACTTTATCAGCGTTGCTGTATACTTCTGGGCTCAAACAGTAAGTAGAACAGGTGAGGATAGTCACAGTACACAGTACTCTCTCTTCAGTTCACAATAGGGGGACAGTGAGTCATAAAGTTACTTTACCAGTGGTGCTGTATGCTTCTGGGCTCAAACAGCAAGTAGAACAGGTGTGGATCTTCACAGTACAAAGTACTCTCTCCTCAGTTCACAGTAGGGCGACAGTGGGTTAAACGATTACTTTATCAGCGTTGCTGTATACTTCTGGGCTCAAACAGTAAGTAGAACAGGTGAGGATAGTCACAGTACACAGTACTCTCTCTTCAGTTCACAATAGGGGGACAGTGAGTCATAAAGTTACTTTACCAGTGGTGCTGTATGCTTCTGGGCTCAAACAGCAAGTAGAACAGGTGTGGATCTTCACAGTACAAAGTACTCTCTCCTCAGTTCACAGTAGGGCAACAGTGGGTTAAACGATTACTTTATCAGCGTTGCTGTATACTTCTGGGCTCAAACAGTAAGTAGAACAGGTGAGGATAGTCACAGTACACAGTACTCTCTCTTCAGTTCACAATAGGGAGACAGTGAGTTACAAGGTTACTTTACCAGTGGTGCTGTATGCTTCTGGGCTCAAACAGCAAGTAGAACAGGTGTGGATCTTCACAGTACAAAGTACTCTCTCCTCAGTTCACAGTAGGGCGATAGTGGGTTAAACGATTACTTTATCAGCGTTGCTGTATGCTTCTGGGCTCAAACAGCAAGTAGAACAGGTGAGGATAGTCACAGTACAAAGTACTCTCTCTTCGGTTCACTGTATCACTCTGGGCTTCTGACGGGGGCAGATATAATAACCTTCCACGAACGTGTAAGCATGGATGGGGGCCACTTCTCAACAAAGACACAGCACACTTGTGTTCACTTCAATTCCACAGCAATAAATCAATGTGTATCAATAAGGCAAAAGCACTGCAATTCACTCACACGGTAGGGCTGATCAGAGGCCTCGCTCTGTTTGTTGTGCTCACTTTACATGGGGTTTCACTTTCAATTCCTCCTCCACACACTCTGAAACACATAGCTCCTCCAACAGTCAGATCCACACTCACTGTATCCTCTTCAAGCGGTTTAAATGTTAATAAGTTAAAATCAGTTCACTTATCTTTGCTCTTTCCTTTCCCAGCACAGATCCAGTCGATAGCTCAGACCAGCAGGCTTCCTATAAACAATCACTCTGATCCAACAAGCTTAAATGGGCGTCTCTCCCTTTCCCCTGTCCCTTCCCTGTCAGTGGGTCCTCCATCTGAGCCTCCTCCATCTGTGTCCTCCCCGTCTGTGTCTCCACCGTCTGAGCCCTCCTCTCCCTTCTGTCTGTGTCCTTTTATCTTGTTTATCTTGACTCGTCAAACAGGAAACCTGTGTGAGTGCCGCTCCTCTCTCTCTCGCACCTGCAGTGCATTAGCGCTAATCAGTGCGGGCATGATTCCATCACGCCCGGAGCTGCAGTGGTGTGTTGCACACAATCCGTTCCCCTAGGGAACTTGCGACTCTGAGGAGGGTTCCGATCGCCAAGCGATTTTGTCACCCGTGACACCTACTCACAATTTTACTTATGCTATGTTTACACGGAAACGATTCTGAAGAGAAAACGCAAAAGTGGCGTTGCGTCATCACTTTTTAAGCCTCAAAAACGCAGTCGCCGTGTGAACGAAAGCCACATCCGATAAAATATTTTTACGTTTTCACCCGCGAGCGTTCTCGTGTAAACAGGGCCTTGGTGCATTCTCAGATGGCCCTTGAAAGAGACATTCATTTTATGTATATGTGCAATTATTCCAATGATTGATGGCACGATACACAGCTGTTCTCTTTAAAGCATTTGATTTTGGGCGTGGAAACATCATCTGGCCATCATCAGCTGGCCTAGTCAAACGAGAATGAACCTGATCACACCTAACACCTGGTTTTATAAGAAAACGGGTTGAGAAGAAAAGACAGTATTTGTGAAAAATGTAGTTGTATTGAAAACCAACCTGTTCTCCACCGTTTGTCTGATGGGACAATGTAATATTAACCTGCCAGCTATGTTTTGTAATTTTCTAAGTTTGTAACCTTTAGATGTAGATGACCATACAGGGGTACAATTTTCCAGGTGACATAAAATTAAAGATTTAGCCACCTGTCCCACAATGTGTGTAGAGACATACTGTAGGATATTTCCTCAACATAGAGATACCACAACCCATCTTCTTCACTATGATATCAATATGTATCAATATGTGTTTGGTTTTCGAAATGTTCAGCACCAATTTATTTCGTTTTATCCAAACAAAGACTGTCGATGTGGTCACAACGTAGAGTACTGACCACTATATGATCATGGCGAGCTACCGATCTCCCGACGTGTCCTTGACTACAAAGGGGCCTTTTAATCTTTATCCTGCAAACAATACTGTTTTTACCAGCATAACTCTTTTGAAGGGTAATACTGTAACAGCGCATTTTTATTTTTATAAATTTTTAGCAAGGCCTCCAGAAAGTTACAACCTAAATCAGGCGCATGATGTCAATGTAGTCGACAGGATTCAAACCTGCGCCGGGAGACCCCAATGGATTTCAAGTCCATCTCTTTAACCATTGGGCATCTTCCTGCTATACTGTGGGCATTTAAGGGCAATGCCCCACATCCTCATTGTTGCCCACAAGAACATCCACTGTCGGAAGTACCAACCGGGCTTAGGAGGAGATGGCTTGGGCTGCATTGGTGGATAAAACCAGCTTGCCTGGATCTTCTGCCTCAGCTGCCTTGTGGGCTCATAGAGGCACTTGGCAATCCACACCCAATCTGCCGGCTGAAGGACTCTCTTGAATTGACTGGGAAGAAAACTCTCCCAATTAGTAATAGCCTGAGGCAGAGATTGTGTGGGGTGCAGTGAGGGTGCTGGGCATGAGGATGGAGTGGGCTGCGGGGATGGAGTGGGCTGCGGGGATGGAGTGGCCCGCGGGGATGGAGAGAACCATGGTGTGGTGGTGGAGTGGGCCACAGGGATAGAGTGGGACGGGGAGATGGATTGGCCCGCGGAGATGGAGAGAATTTTCTGAAGGGCTGACACGTGGAGCCAATAGCGCACCATAATGGCTGGACTCAGTGTGTTGGAGAAGTCCAACAGCCCCCTGGACTCTGGCCCCACAGCTGTCACACTTCTCTTCAATGTGCTGGTCAGAGAGGTGCTCTCCCTCCACAACCATACTGTACAGTAAACACTTCACCCCCTGTTCTCCCTGTGATGTCCCTGCCTCCTCTGAGCTGCCGCATTCCTCTACCATAGGGCCTGCCTCAATCAAGTCCTTCTCTGTTGACTGGGAGAATATGATTAGAAAACAAAAGAAGAAGGTCATATTATTCATGTTAAATAATTTCACCAATTATTCTGCAGAACTTTGCACTCTGAGAATAGATCAGCGGAAGGTCCAATAAATAGTCTATCACATCATGCCTTTGATATATTATATCATATACCTACCTTATGGAACCCACAAGTGCACACTATGTGCCTGCCAAACAGGTCCACCTTATTTCCCCTTTGCAGGAGACAATTCGCTCCAGGGCCTCATTCCATTTTTTTGCCTCCAGGCCTTTTGTCTGTACTGAACTGGAAGGTGCCCTGGGCATACCTATGGCAGATGTCATTCCAATAAGCGGAGGATTTGCCTGTTTGGTCATATCTGAAAAAATATTGTGGAACAAATCAAAGAAGTTGTGCATTTCTTGGCAGTAACTATTGGCTGGGTTAATGGATTAATGATGTGACGGGTAATTTTTTTTCTTTTTGTCCAAAGGCCTTAATAATTGTAATAATAAACAAATATATGACATCCAAAGTATGGAAGTCAGTAATACTTTATCTTTTTTACTGAATCCAAAAGGTTTTAATTATATTTACATCAAACATCATATAGACATGGGGTTTGTATAGACACATTTTATGTAATTATCTTTGTTCAAGTAACAATGAAACATTTTAATGTTTGAAGAAGTAATATTATATGTACAACAAGATGTGATTTTGTAGCTATTTGTGCCTGTGTATTGGTTAAACTATTTGTAAAGTCAAGGGCAACAGTCATTGTCCTTTGATATAACCAGCTTTGGTAATTCGGTACACCGATATAGAAAATATTTCAATTGAATAATATTGTTTTAAATAACTAAAGGAACTACAATAATACAAATATAAAGCAGATTAGGTTTTTTTTTTCTACATTTCCTCTTTTCATTTTCCTGTGCAGTGTTTAATTTGCTATTATAGGGTTTAGAGTAGTCCATTAAAATGATTATGTTATTTTATATTTGTTCTGTCACACAATATATCTCAACGTCAGAGTCAAATCAGGTTTGTACATAAATAATGTGCATGAATAATGTGCATGAATAATCTGCAATTTAGTAATTTTAAATATATTGATTGTTAAACAGAATTACTTTTTTAGTGACAAATGTTGTCCATATTTTAAAAAAATGGCAAAACAGTGTTAATAGATTGTAAAAACTACATAATCTCATTATTAACACTTTGTAAAACTTATAAATGGTTATAAAATGAATAATATCTCCATAACTAGCATTAAGGCAGGCGTACACGGTGCGATTTTTTGCTGTTTTACGAGCTCACAGATTATTTTTTTCACTCAGGAGAAATCGCGTGTAAATCGGAAGATACGAGCCGAGCCGAGCACCTTTCGACCTCGTCAGCTTGCATTCGCGAGGTGTGTGTGGTTGAATGAGCCGATTTGTCGATCTATCTGAATTTGACCAATCAGGAGCTGAGGAAATCCACAGAAGAAAGATGAAAATGATGTGGACTACTAGAAACACTGCTTCAATTAATGTTTTTATGATGACTTTGTGAAAGGTTAACTGAACAGCATCTGCTGTGTTCCAACTGGCCAGTATTTGGCATATTTCATTCTGAAACATCTGTAGGCTATTATGCTAATGTTTTTGATAGTGTTATAGATTTCTTACAGATTCTTACACGTCACAATGATCATTACGTTTGTATCTTCCTAAAAGCAATAACAGTTTGTCTACAGCCTCAGCTTTTTTTTATTAACGCCGACAGAACAACGTTGCCAGATATTGCTATGAAAAACAAGCCAAAACAAAGAAATTATATAAAAATTTGAAATAAGTTCAAAGCTTGTGTTTTGGAAATAAGATAAATATATTACGAACCACTTTAATAACTTCCTAAAGTGTGACATTAATCCAAAAAACAAGTCCAGATACTGGCCCCTTTCCATTATGTGGATCTGGCAACATGTGATCTGGCACCCGCGCCCTCACTCACAACGCGCTCAAGCTCAGTCAAGCCCCGTTCACAGCGCTATAGCTTCTCGCAGTAAAATTAATTGCAAACACTCACATGAGGTGGTTTAAACGGCTATCATTCAGAGCGCTTGAAATTTAATTTTTGAATGTGTAGCCTCCCGTGACTACGTTTTTTTTTAACTCACTCACACACACATACACACACACACACACACACACACACACACACACACACACACACGCACACAAGGGTGACCGGACGTCCGTTTCCCGGCGTTAATAACAAGCCTATAGCAAAATAATCACGGCTTGTATCAATATTTTCTATGCAGTTATGAGAGTTTTTAGCGCAGAACTTCATGCGATTTCTTCGGAATTCAGCGGGTCTTAAAATCGTGTCATATATCACTACCTCCGTAGGATTTTCAGATAAACTCACTCGTAAAGTGTGCCTGGACATACGATCTTCCGACCGTCAGAATTCGTACCGTGTACGCCCACCTTTAGCTAGCAAAACACGTCAGGTTTCAATGTTAGGTTAACTTACCTTGCTCACATATAAGCCACAAAGTGTGTTCTCACAAGCAGTCTTCAGAAATCTAAAATGACAAATTTATACTAATTTAGACTTCTGGACTTAACAGGCACATGCACATGGTGCCAAGCCATTTGGCCCTGCCTGTAATGAGTAAGACAGAAGGCTGAAACATAAAACAAGTATGACCAAAGTAATCGACTTCCATTCCATTTCCATTCTTCCATTCCCCATCCCTTAAAGCTATGGTATACGATGTTAAAAATCGGTCGAGGCGGTAGGGAAGTTTTAAAAAACTCATCCCGCCCCTCTACACACACCCCCCTCCCCTCTGTGCTACCTGATCCCTGACGTATGTCACGTTTGAGTTTACGTCAACGCAAGATTAGCAACCTCATGAAATGTTCTAAACTCCCCACCACCATTATAATACTACTAGTTTTGCTAAGGTTTTCAGTAATTGTTATTGCAGCACGCAGCGCATCTTGTTCAAATTCCGATCAGCTCGAACAGAAACCTCGAACAAGAAATATAATTACTTTGAACCGCGATCGGCGATGCTAAACGGCTAACATTCCAATGCCGACCGGCAGCATGAGCAAGTTGTCAAACTGATAAAAAGCCACGTAACACGTCACACCATAAAAGAATAAATAAATGGACGCTATGAAGGACGCTATATTTATCCTACTTAGAGTCCGGCGTTCGTCACATTTCTTTTTAATCTCTGATCTTTCCTCCACAGACTTTCTCTTGCGTCCAAACTTTACAGTAGAGGCAAGCAGGGGCCGCTTGCTGTTGTCGTTTATATTTTTATCCATTGCTTTATCCATTGCTGATCTGACGCTACTAGCTAGCTACCATAGACAGTCTGTCAGCTGTTTGCTCACGCACGGCGGGGGCGGGTGCGGTTGGGTTGGAGACGCGAGCGCCAGGCGGAGTTTCAAGTGGAGCTGGTGATTGGATGAGAGCAGTTGACCAATATAAGCTGTGCGGTCGCACAGCTTACATTGGTCAACTTTTCTGCGGCTGTACAGCCAATAGAGTGAATGGATTTTTTTCGTTCCTTTTTTCTATTCATATTGTTAGGATTGTACTATATAACCATAACCAGCATCTAAACGAGGATATTAATAATGAACCATCTTTGAAATCGTATACCCTAGCTTTAAAGTTTCTTAATTTAAATAGCTGGCTTAGGCCGCTGGCACATCCTCCAGTGCTTTTGTGCTCACAATTCAATGCAAATTTGAACCATTTACCTCCTATCACAAAAAAAAAACATTTGCATCCATCAGCTTGACTGAGAAACCTGACAGGAACATTGATAATTACTAAATTTGCTTTCTTACTATTCTACTCTTTCTTTCTTTTCACAGAGGTTAAAAGTAGAGAGATTTACCCTTTAGACTCTCAGTTTGGAGACAGAATTTCACAGAATCTTACTTTGAGACCAACTGCACCCCATCGTACACATAGTTCCACAGTACCCTGGCCTGGGAAAGAGCCCACATTCTTTACAAGTAAGTTTATGGTATACATATACTGTTTTAAATGAAGTTACCCAAGTGACCATTTGTTTGATTTTTTTTGCATTTTATTACAAAATATCAACCCAAGTGGCATTTAAGGTTGGGTTCATGTGCACAATACATGTTGTTCCTTTAGGGCTGCTAGAACACCCATGTGAACTTATGATGAGCTGATTTAATTCATTATTTAGATGTTGGAAGACATTAAAGAAAGAGCTCTATTATGACTGGATGATAATAAAGGAGTTATTATAATAACATAATATATTATAATAATGCTGAGAATTCCCATCAGCTGTGTGTGTGCTTGGCCACAAAGTGGTGTTTCAGACTGGACGTGCTGCGATGATGATAGTTCAGTTCACAACGACAAAACACACAAATCACTTTTGGCAACCTTTTGGCAACCATTTGGCAAGTAAAGTTTCCATTCAGAATCTTAATGGCATTCATTTTGCCGTCTCACACTCGTCATGCACTCAAAACGTAACGTTAACTTACTATTTGGCCGGCTCGCAAGCCCAAAAAGTGTGTGTGACGTGCCTGCTGTTTTGTGTCCGGTCAACTTAGATCTGCTTGCGCTTTGGTCAACGAAGCAAGAAAACATCCTGGTGCAGCGCAATCAATTGAAATGAATGGGTTTCATAGCGCAGCGCCGTGCATGCTGCATCCTGTTGCAAAATCATATGAATAAAATTTGTTAATAATGTTAAAGGGATAGTTCACTTTGAAATTAATTTTTGATATGTTTTAGCTTACCTCGAGGGCATCCAAGATGTAGGTGTCTTTGATTCCACACCACAGTATTTTCAATTTTGACATTTTTCAGTCAAACCGTTGTTGTCTGTCAGTCATATAATGGAGGCTAAGGGGGTCCACCAAAAAGCATGCACAGAGAAGTCAAAATTAAACATGATTTTAATGAAACGAGCGGATTTTGTGAGAAAACGAACAGCATTTATATCGTTTTTACCTCGTGTAATCACAGTGACGTCCAAGTGATCTGAATCAGTTGTGCAATGTCCAACTGAACCGAACTGAATCGGTTCAATGTTACGCCGGAAGTGATCGCTTGCGTGTGTCGTCACTCAATATTTACACTGAGATTTCGGAAGTTTTACCTTTTACTAAACATATTTAGATATACCGAAATCGTCTTCCATTGCGGTTTTCCGTATATCTAAATATGTTTAGTGAAAGGTAAAACTTCCAAAATCTCCAAAGTAGGCGCGCAAGCGATCACTTCCAGCGCATGCGCAGACTGAAGCGCCGTCAGATCATTTTGTCATGGTTATGATTACAAGAGGTAAAAACAATATAAATACTGTTCATTTTCTCACACAAACCGCTCGTTTCGTGTCTTAGGCCATCAATGTGTACGTACATTTACGAGTCATTAAATCATGTTTAATTTTGACTTCTCTGTGCATGCTTTTTGGTGGACCCCCTTAGCCTCCAGTGTATGACTGATAGACAACAACGGTTTGACTGAAAAATGTCAAAATTGAAAATACTGTGGAAACAAAGACACCTACATCTTGGATGCCCTTGAGGTAAGCTAAAACATATCAAAAATTAATTTCAAAGTGAACTATCCCTTTAATCGCACGTTTAACCGACAGCCCTAATATCTACAAATTGTGTTTTTCATTTGTGAAATGTATTTTCTCAATATATATTTGTATTTTGCGCATGTGAATTGTTTTTCGTGAATATATATATTTTTACACTCGTGACTTGTTTACGTTTATGTTGCATGCATGTGAAATTAGCTACGCTGGTGTGAATCATGTCCCACCCTCTCTCCAGGTTGCTGAGTTGACACTCGGTTCAACTCCACCCCGTTCGGCCATTTTTGTAGTTTGATTAGAGATATATGATTATATAGCGTCACAGAACATTTTTATTCACTCATTAAAGGTATAGCGGAGGATCTTTCCGAATTTTAGAGAAGACCCGCCCTCTCCAATTTTTTTAAAAAAATGCACATGGACAAACACAACACTCTTGCTCCCGAGAGGGAACGTTTATTACGCCTTACACAATTATGTTGCAAATTATAAACTAACTCAAAAACATTCATAAAAAAGACAACATGTCAAATGCCCTTCCGTGTTTTATTTGCTTATTATACTGATCGATTGAGTGACCGAGGACTCAAGACATGGTATGTACAACCCTGTATCACACGAAATACATTCTGAGGAAACTATTTTGCAAATCGCAATTACGTTACATGGCAACATATAACGTTGGTCCTTAACCTAATATGTCCCATTGTTAATAATACGTTATTTTTATACATAGTTGCATATGTAATGGAGAAGTAGCTTGTTGCATTTGTGTAATAATAAACACACAAGGTTTTAGAATATGAACACATGAACACACAAGGTTTTAGAATATTTCAGGGTGATACCATTTATCATTTGGTCAAAAGGCTACTTTAGACAAATTGAGATATTTACCGTGTCTATGCGGTGCATGACTTGTGCCAGGGCTAGCATTGCTAAGTAGCTTGCATTAACTTTTACTAGTGATTTTAAATTGATTTCTCCAAATAGCATGACAAACTTTAGCTGTCTAGTAGAATCTTCGCGACTACGGCATCAGTGAGAAGCCCAACCTGTGCTTTTAGCGCACGCCAGCGTGTGATATTAACCCAAAATCTCTCTGGTCTTGTTTCTATATTCTGTGGCCTTTTTCTTCTTATCATACACTTCGTATGCATTTTTTTCTCTTTCGACCCTCAGCCATTTTCAAAGGAATGGCTGAAACCGCAACTCCGACATAATACACCTGAAAGTGAAAACTACATAGGGATGAGCACGTACGACGGCCTTACATAAACATATCACCAGAATGATTGACGCTTAGGTGGACCAATAGTATAGACTACCCACCCGGAAAAAGAAAATCCTCCGCTATAGCTTTAACAAAATGTCAACAATGGAAGACTTGTCCAATCAAGCCTTACTTGTTCGAGCCAGAGCAAGCGACCTGCAGAACAACTTCTTTATATGGATTAGTGATGCGCGGGTTGATCCAAAATAAGTGGGTGCCTGCGGTTACCCGCAGTTACGAGTCATCCAAAAATATCGGTCGGGTCGTTTGAAAAAAGATGCCAATTAAACCTTTGTATTTATATAGTACTAAACACAATTTTCTATGAAACATATAGGCCTACACTTTATTGACTGAATAACTGGCACAAAGATGACACACAAGCTCAGTCTAAACATTTCTCGGTTCTGTACTGGTTATCCGAGAACCGCTGTACCTGTGCGTTCGGTAGAACGCGGATGCGCAGTATCAGCTGCTCGTGCTCATCACTTCTCTCAGCATTGGCACCAACATGTCTCAGTTCAGTGAACAGTTGGAGTTTCTAGAGTAAAATATAATTCGGGATATTGGTTTATTTCGATTCGGAGAGACTGTCAGGAATATCTGAAAGTGAGTAACTTTAGTAACTTGTGGATCAGCACTGACGCAAGACGCAAACTGTTTTGAATGATTCAGTCTGATTTAGTGAACTGGTTTGACCGGTTCACGAAAAAGAACCGGTTCAAAAGAAAGATTCGTTCACGAACCGGCCATGTCTATGATCACTACAGTCTGCAGAGAGATGGAGGCGGCAAGAGAAAAGGTGAAGACTGGGGTCTGTTCGTTGTCTCCAAAGATAGAAGGAATTGACCGGTAAACCCTTCTTTATACTGGCGGAGGTTGTTGAAGTTAGAATCCTTGAAGTGCTTTGCACACACAAAAAAATGACTTTACCCACAGATGTGGGTACATTTTCAAACTCAACCAGGCACTTCAAAGAGATTCTGATGCTGGGAGACGGTGTAATGAAGCGTGTGTGTCACTACATCCAACAACCGAACATTTTGACTTACCCTCTCGTAACTTCTGCATCCTTGAGCTTGGACTACAAAATTAGAGCAAGAAATCAAAACGGTGGATTGCTCCAAGTGTTGAGCCGTAGTCAATGTCCTTACTTGGCAGTTCCGCCGCAAATACTGTGACGCAATTGTTCAAAATACGTCATAGAGAACAGAAGTATCTGAACAGATTGCAAAATATGTCCAAAACAGAATATAAAGATATAAACGAAACACCTGAAATTATAAACCATAATTTCAAGTTTTCTGTACTCATAAACACTTCAAATATACAACAAAATGCATTTAATGGCTTAAAAAAAAGTGTATTTAGCATGATATGTCCCCTTTAATAATAATAAAGCTAAGATAAGTAAAGTTAATTTAAAAAAAGCTGTTTGTTGCAGATGCCCTTTGGTTTGCTATTTTGTATCAATCAGTCAGACATTTTAAATGTGACTTAAGTGTCCAGTCCAAATACTCTAGGGCCCCTGCGTGACTGTATGTCAATATATAGAGCATCCACAATCAAATGCATACATTTCATATGAAAACCCTTTCAACTTTCTTTTCAATATGAATGAGCTTTTTATCTTTTTTTACAGAATGTGGTGGCGTTTTGACGGATTCTGGGGGGACTCTCAGTTCTCCAAATCACCCAGACTTGTATCCTCCTGATTCTCACTGTGTGTGGGTGATCAGGGTGTCTCCTCCTTTTCTAGTGCAGATCCAAGTGTCATCTCTGGCTATTGAGGGACCCTCTCCATGCTTGTTTGATTGGCTAGAAGTCAGAGAGGAGACAGAGAAGACATCTATTGTCACAAGGTTTGTACACCCTAAGCGTGTTTAATTCAATCATAAACGACAACCAGAATTGACATGGGGAAACATTTACATTTAAAAAGCCTTTGAATACAGTGCAAGTACTAACATTTGACAATCAGGATTTACATTATAGTTCATTTCTTTTCAATTGAACAACCTCTGTTCAATTTCATTTTGACTCTGTTATGATGTGGGTTGTGGATGAACCCGGGCGCAGACAGTATGCAATCACAGAACGTTTATTGTAGACAAAAAGGGAAAACAAAGCCCACGAGGTGGCTATGGTGACTAATATACTGACAAAGATACTGACAAAATACTAGAAGACAAACAACTGATACAAGCAATAGCTCAACAGGACGATTACTCTTGCCAGGTTACTCACAAACTTGACACGGATTAACAATGAACTGACAAAGGACAGCAAACACAAGGGGATAATATAGAGAGACACTAATGACAAGGACAGGTGAAACGGACTAGACAATAGACATTGGAACAGGGGGAGGGGGAAATAGAATATGTATATCTGAAATAGAATATGGCATCAGTTTACTGTGTTTTTTTTTCTCTGTGTAGTGTCGTGCCTCATCCAGTGTAGTGTCACTGACTATAATGACTTCTGTTGTCTTTCTCCAGTCTAGACACAGTGTTACGAAATAGCTGTTCCCGGCCACATGTTCTCAGTGTTCTGATAGTTGGAAATTGAAATCCATGCTTAATGTCGATGTAAAAACTATAATGACATATTGCTTAATAATAGGTTAATAGTCATGTGCCTAAACAAGTAGTCATAACATAATGATACTGATGCAGTTATCATTGATTAATAATTTAGTTCTTCATGAGTCATACATGTGATTATCAGTGCATTAGTTAAGCATGAATTAATGCATATTAGTGCAAAGGTATTGTAAAGTGTTACAAATAGTCTCAGACAAAGTAGCATGATCCCATTCATTTCAATGGAGAGCTAGCAATTTTCATTGGTGACAGGATATAAGTGTGTTCAGTTATGGAATAAAACTGAGATATGTTTAACTTTATCCAAATGAAGTGCGACTTTCGGGTACAACAACCAACTGGAGTGAGGTCAGTAAAAGCGCAAGTGAACTGTCACAACATGATCCTTGTTGGCGACAAGATGGGTAGTAGTTTTGGCAGGCAGCAATTTTCCTATAATTTATGATATGTCTCTGTGTACATAGTGGTGAAAGGCTGAATGGGTCTGCAAACCCAGCCTGACTAGCACTTTTTTCATCTTATTTTATGTACTGATTTCATTTATATTTAGTCTTTTCACTCCACACTGTGTTGTTAGTGACAGGAAAATGGTTTGGGTGTCTACGACATGAAATAAGATCCGTGAAAGTCATTCCTATAGTTTACTAAGCAACCAATAGGGGGAACACCCACTAGTAACCTCACCGCCAGCCACTGGCGACATGCAGCGACAAAATCACTGACAGTGTGAATGCAGCTTTAGTCTGCATTTCAATGGCATAAGCCTCTGTTACTAGCTTTAAAATCATATTTTGGAATTAGCAACAGAGGCTTGGGATAAGATGTGAGGAATTTGTCCTACACACAAAAGCATATAAAGAACATTGAACATTGTCTTGAGCCATGGTTAACCACAGTATAAGCTGGATAAATTACTACATTATCAACAAAATAACATATATACCGACATGGCCGCATTACCATTCCAACGTTTCTAATAACTCAATGGCAAAAAAACACAATTATATGTAAAAAAAAAAAACACACAAGATACCTCTTAAACAGATATGGGATATTTTGAAGCTGCATTCATTGGAATAAATTAGTTAAGTACATTTTGCTGTACAATCTTAATAATTAAGATTCACTTCTTCCTAGATTTTGTGGCAATGTTGCACCACCTACATTGAATACAAATAGCAGTACTGTGTTGGTGTCATTTCACACTGATGGGAATATTGGTGGCAATGGGTTCATTGCACAATATCATTCTATATTACCAGGACAGAGTAAGTATAACTTAAACATATCAACATTATGTTCCTTTTAATAGTTTAAAACTGTACTTTTTACAATAAACTCATTTCAAACACAAACCTTAAGATCAATAAACTCAATCTCCTGGCACTGCATATCTGTCTTAAGCATGTTCTTTCTATAAAAAATGAACTTTTACAGGCATCTGATATGCAATATCCAGTTACATTTTATTAAACGATTTGCAGGAAGTGGAAGAACTTTTCTTATGTACCATTTTTAGTTTTAGATGTCCTACTCTGCTTTCTATTGGTAACCAACCAAGATGTCAAAGGCTCTGTTTACACCTGGTATTAAAGCAGCACTATGCAACTTTTTCAACCTTTATAATATTTTTTCCAAAACCCTTGAGATGGTACATCGACTTACAATAGGTTGAATGACAGGTCTGACATAGCCTGACAGTGTCTGTATCGCTTTTACTGGCACTCTGTAACTTCGGGGAGCGGGTAGGAACCCAAGCACAAAAAGAACTCGACTGCTTTATGGCATAAGTCACTTACCCCATTCCTCAAATTCCGACGCGAGAGCCCAACGAGCGTTTTTTCCCCCTCTTTTTGTTGTCATGGCTGAAGTAGCAAGTAAAACCAAGAAGCCAAAGGTTTTGTCGGAGGACAGTAGAAAGAGAAAAAGGGAGGGTGGCAAAATAAAAGGCTGGACAAGGATCAATTTTGGTCCAGCTTTAGCTCGCTGGCATGAACCAAAGAACGAGGAGGGGTGCCAGACCGATCCAAGAGGTCCTCGCTCCTAAAGGTAAAATTTTTGGGGTACACCAAAATGAGCGAACAAGAGATTTTTTTATACTAATACTATTTTAAAAACATTAATTTGTAATACTACTCCACAAAAATGTAACTAAGTCCCCCGACTCCGGTGCATCAATCTTCCCCTGTCTAGATAACGTGAAGTGTAGCTTCGTACCTCGCCGCATCCAATGTAGACTGCATTGCTATCTTTTAAGGGCGCTTAACACACTAAAGCATCCTCTTGAGGGCCTCTCCCCACGGGGTCCGGCCGGGCTCAGCCCGAAGAAGCGACGTGGGACCGTCTTCCCGTGGGCTTACCACCTGCAGGAGGAGCCGTAAGGGGCTGGTGCAGAGAGGATTGGGCGGCAGTCGAAGGCAGGGCAGTCGAATCTAGCCTTAGGGACGTGGAACGTCACCTCACTGGCAGGGAAGGAGCCCGAGATTGTGCGTGAGGTTGAGAGGTTCCGACTAGAGATAGTCGGAATCACCTCTTCGCATGGCTTGGGTTCTGGAACCACACTCCTTGAGAGAGGATGGACTCTTCACCACTCTGGAGTTGCCCATGGTGAGAGGCGGCGGGCTGGTGTGGGCTTGCTTATAGCCCCCCAGCTCAACCGCCATGTGTTGGAGTTTACCCTGGTGAACGAGAGGGTCGTTTCTCTGCGCCTACGGGTCGGGGATAAGTCTCTCACTGTCGTTTGTGCCTACGGGCCAAACGGCAGTGCAGAGTACCCGGCCTTCTTGGAGTCTCTGGGAGGGGTGCTGGAAAGTGCCCCGACTGGGGACTCCGTTGTTCTACTGGGGGACTTCAACGCTCACGTGGGTAACGACAGTGACACCTGGAGGGGCGTGATTGGGAGGAACGGCCCCCCGACCTGAACCCAAGTGGTGTTCAGTTATTGGACTTCTGTGCTAGTTACAGTTTGTCCATAACGAACACCATATTCAAGCATAAGGGTGTCCACCAGTGTACGTGGCACCAGGACACCCTAGGTTGTAGGTCGATGATTGACTTTGTGGTCGTTTCATCTGACCTGCGGCCGTATGTCTTGGACACTCGGGTGAAGAGAGGGGCGGAGCTGTCAACTGATCACCACCTGGTGGTGAGTTGGATCCGATGGCGGGGGAGGAGGCTGGACAGACTCGGCAGACCCAAGCGTACTGTAAGGGTTTGCTGGGAACGTTTGGCCGAATCTCCTATCAGAAAGATATTCAACTCTCACCTCCGGCAGAGCTACGACCAGATCCCGAGGGAGGCTGGAGATATTGAGTCTGAGTGGACCATGTTCTCCACCTCCATTGCCGAAGCGGCTGCCTGGAGCTGTGGCTGTAAGGTCTCCGGTGCCTGTCGAGGCGGCAATCCTCGAACCCGGTGGTGGACACCGGAAGTAAAGGATGCCGTCAAGCTGAAGAAGGAGTCCTATCGGGCCTGGTTGGCTCGTGGGACTCCGGAGGCAGCTGACAGGTACCGGCAGGCCAAGTGGACTGCGGCGTGAAGGCAAAAACTGGAGGCAAAAACTCGGGCCTGGGAGGAGTTCGGTGAGGCCATGGAGAAAGACTATCGGCTGGCCTCGAAGAGATTCTGGCAAACTGTCCGGCGCCTCAGGAGAGGGAAACAGTCCCCTACCAATGCTGTTTACAGTAGGGGTGGGCGGCTGTTGACCTCGACTGGGGATGTCGTCGGACGGTGGAAGGAATACTTCGAGGACCTCCTCAATCCCACCGTCACGTCTTCCATTGAGGAAGCAGAGGCTGACGGCTCAGGGGTGGACTCGTCCATCACCCTAGCTGAGGTCACCGAGGTAGTCAAGAAACTCCTCAGTGGCAAGGCACCGGGGGTGGATGAGATCCGCCCCGAATACCTCAAGTCTCTGGATGCTGTGGGGCTGTCTTGATTGACACGCCTCTGCAGCATCGCGTGGCGGTTGGGGACAGTGCCTCTGGGATGGCAGACCGGGGTGGTGGTTCCTCTTTTTAAGAAGGGGGACCGGAGGGTGTGTTCCAACTATAGGGGGATCACACTTCTCAGCCTCCCTGGGAAAGTCTATGCCAGGGTACTGGAGAGGAGAATACGGTCGATAGTGGAACCTCGGATTCAGGAGGAACAGTGCGGTTTTCGTCCTGGCCGTGGAACACTGGACCAGCTCTATACTCTCCACAGGGTGCTGGAGGGTTCATGGGAGTTTGCCCAAGCAGTCCACATGTGTTTTGTGGATTTGGAGAAGGCATTCGACTGTGTCCCCCGAGGCGGCCTGTGGAGGGTGCTCCGGGAATATGGGGTCCGGGGTCCTTTGCTAAGGGCTGTCCGATCCCTGTATGACCGAAGCAGGAGCTTGGTTCGCATTGTCGGTAGTAAGTCAGACTTCTTCCCAGTGCATGTTGGACTCCGGCAGGGCTGCCCTTTGTCGCCGGCGCAGCCAGGGGCTGGAGGGCGTCAGGTTTGGGGACCACACGATTTCGTCTCTGCTCTTCGCGGATGATGTTGTCGTGTTGGCCCCTTCATACCAGGACCTTCAGCATGCACTGGGACAGTTTGCAGCCGAGTGTGAAGCGGCTGGGATGAAAATAAGCACCTCCAAATCCGAGGCCATGGTCCTCAGCCGGAAAAGGGTGGCTTGCCCACTTCAGGTTGGTGGAGAGATCCTTCCTCAAGTGGAGGAGTTTAAGTATCTTGGGGTTTTGTTCACGAGTGAGGGAAGGATGGAACGGCAGATTAACAGACGGTTCGGTGCAGCTTCAGCAGTAATGCGGTCGATGTACCGGTCTGTTGTGGTAAAGAAGGAGCTGAGCCGTAAGGCAAAGCTCTCGATTTACCAGTCAATCTACGTTCCTACTCTCACCTATGGTCATGAGCTTTGGGTCATGACCGAAAGGACAAGATCCCGGATACAGGCGGCTGAAATGAGCTTTCTCCGCAGGGTGGCTGGGCGATCCCTTAGAGATAGGGTGAGAAGCTCGGTCACTCGGGAGGAGCTCAGAGTAGAGCCGCTGCTCCTCCACATCGAGAGGGGTCAGCTGAGGTGGCTCGGGCATCTGTTCCGGATGCCTGGAAGTCTGGGCATCTCTGCTTAGACTGCTGCCCCCGCGACCCGGCCCCGGATGAGCGGAAGAAGATGGTTGGAGCAGCAGCTTTCATTTCTGCTCTAAAGGCCGCGAGAGCATGCCGAACACTGTCTGAGTGTCAGGTATGAGGAGAAAACAGTGTTTTTCATCTTCAAACCAAACTTGGATCTTGGTAAATCCTGCCTGGCTTCCCATAATGTTAATGCATTAGGTCAGTAGGTGGAGAGTAGGCGTCTTTTTGACCATTTTGTTGGCTGTTTGTAGCATTTACACTACAAAAGCAATCCAGTCTTGGGCATTTGCATATATGACTGCCTCTAGAGGTGGTCAAAAGTGGACAAGCCCAAAATGTTACAGAATCCGTTTACACCTGTACATAGCATCTCCTACTTCAGACTCAAAGGATCAAAATGCTCTGCTCTGCCGTCTTCATTTGCTTAACTCCATCCCAGTAAGTTCTAAATGATCTTGAACATGTTAGACCACCCATTGCCAGATGTATTTCCCATTGATGCAATCCCCTCTGGGAGTGGACACATTAGCTCACTAATGGCCAGGGGGCCACAAGTATGAATTATATGAAAAATACTGCTGCCTCTGTTACTACAGAAGATTGGGGAGGAACAGGAGTTAGTGCTACTGGTGGCACCAAGATGGTCCAATCAGCTATGCTTGTTGGTGGTACTTCCATGGACCTGGAGGGGTACTTCCATGGAGGGGCCTCCTGTCCCGGGCGTGGGTTATGATTTTACAACCCAAACCAGAGCAGTGGAATTACTTTTTTTGTGACAGGTTGGTGGATCCTGCCAATGATGCAGTATTTGTCACAACAAGTACTAAACATGATCACGTAAGCGCAAGCTTCACAACCAGTTAAATGTGGCTGCCTTTTCAATCTATATGTATATAAAATGGTGTGGAAGCAACTGACCATTACCATTTTAAATAAATTAATTTTAATGCATTTTACTTTTCATTAGCCTAACCCAAGATTGTCCAAACCTGCTCCTGGAGTTTAGCTCCAACTTGCCTCAACACACCTGCCTGGAAGATTATATTATGCCTAGTAAGACCTTGATTTGCAGGTGTGTTTAAATGGAGTTGGATCTATCCAGAATCTGGATTGGACACACCTGCCCTAACCCTACACCTAACAACAAACCTTAACATACTTAGGGGGGCTTTCACACTGGCAGTTTAGTTCAGAACGGGGCATGGTTCGCATGAAAAATGCTGTGAACACTGTCATGGGACCTGGGTGCGCACTGGGGTACCGAACCTGAGACTAACTGGAGGAGGTGGTCTGAGTTCAGTTGCTTCCGAACCGTGCCGCGGTTCACGTGAATGAGAAAGCAACACGGAATCAGGCGCGCACTTGTTCAGGATGTAAAGTATCCTGTGCATGCATTTTAGTTTATTGTGATGTATTCAGTTATATAAAGCTATAAAGCACTTGTAAGGGATGATAGCGTTGATGATTTACCTCGGATAGGCTACGAGCGAGAATATGTATTCGTGCATTGCGCGTGGAATCAGAGCAACACATTTGGAAATCCACTGTCTCCACTTAAGAGTCAGTTTGCAAGCAGCAGAAGTCCACCCAGCAAATTAATAAAAAAAACCAAAAACATAATATTTACCCACGTTCTGCTTTCTATCATGCGCCGTGCATGTTTGCGATGACGTAAGATGCATGCAATAACACCAGGGTTCAATAGACCTTTTTGACAACTTCCGTATTTTGTGACCGGAAATACGCAATTGTCAGAACAGATTACAGAACAGGAACTTCCGCTCCGGTCAGAACAGATACCGCAGGCAACTAGTAAGAGTTGTTGCGTACCGGTCTTTTTTGTTATTCCCAAAAGCAGCCATATCTGCCATTTTCATTCCTTCCCTCGTCAGTTCCCTGTTGATGAAGTTCGACGTAAATGGATTCAGGCTATCCGGCGGGATGTTATTGATCCTGTGGTCTTTTGTACTTGTCACCATTCACTAACCCGTTATTGTTTATGTTTATTGTTATTGTTTATGTTTATTATTTATATTATTATGTTTATATATTATGATTTTTTTATTATGAAGTACTGTAGTTCATGTTCAACTTTTTTAAGATCCCGGGCAATTTATCCAGTGTAATAAACACATAAATATATAGCACCACAATATAAAACAAGATAAATGAGAACACACAACAGTAGGCTACATATAAATTTAAAATATGAATATATACCATTCTGAGTATTTAACAATCTGATTGTGCAAGGGATAAATTCATATTTGTATAAATTGTTCTTCATCTTTGACAGTTCTATAGCAAGAGCAGTGCAAAAAGGTCACTACCTAAGAGCATAAATGTTGATTAAAACTGACAGACTTCTTTTTGTTATTCACGTCAAAACACAGTTTATTGTAAATAATAGTCCCTAAATATTTATAACCTTCCACACACTCTACCTTCTCACCTTTAAAGATGTACTGAACTGAAATTTGAGAAAAGGTGATATAACAGATGTATTTTATTTATTCTCATTGGTACAATTTTTAAAATGGCAGAATTTGTTAAAAGGGATAAAATGGTACATTGAAAGTGTTGTTTTTGTTACACGGGCGCCGCCATGTTGGATTTCAACATTCGACTATGTCACTGGCATGGTAAGCCACTCCGTTGCCTACCCGCACCAGCAGAACAGCCGTAGCTTGTAAACAGTCTGAGGCTCGCTGACATGGCTGAGGAAACAGATTTTTTAGCGACACTATTTAGAGATGTGTACTTTCGTCAATGAGTACATGAAACGTCTGACAATGCATGAAATGTTTTATGTACACAAGTTACAAGTTCAATTCATCACGTTAACATTACTCGAATCCTTGATATTCGGAGGAGGGGGAAAATATCCCTGATGTATATTTCACTATAAAGGATGGGATTCTCCTTCCTAAATGCACCCTCACCCATAGAGTGAACTGCCAGTACGCTGTTAATCTAAACAATCTGAGAAAAGTGTAACAAGTTAGCCCAGCCTAGTCACCTATTCGTAAAATACCCTGTTACTGATGGGGCGCTCGCGTCTCAGCTCGGACATCCATTAGAGACAGCATAGCCTCCTCCAACACGTTTCTCTCACCGAACAGCATCCGAAATGGTGGATGGTGATGCATTTGCAGTATTCATGCTCCAGCGCTCACGCCCACAGTCACTTCCCCCCAAACGATCCTGTACTGTAAGTGGAGCCTGAAACTGATCGTCCTCCATGTGGTGGTAGTCAGACACTACTGGCCTGTCCCTCACGGGCTCAAATGCGTAATCCATGCCGTTAAAAGTGCTTATTTTCGTCTGTGTGTATATAGGACCACAGCTGTTGTATATGGAGCTCCGCGGGTCCTACCATGCCAGTGACGTCATCGGAATTGCCAGAGCTAACAAGTGCAAATTTGCATTGCTTAAAAAAGCTATATTAATATATTTTTAAAAATGTTTAGTGTAATTTACTTTTAATTGTCATAAACAACACATTTTCAACGTCGATATTTTTCAGTTCAGTTCATCTTTAATGTATGGATATTGGGAAGAATTCGCTTCAGTTCTGAAATCAATAGTCATATCTTTGGTCTTAGATACATTCAGCTGCAAATTGCATCACCAAAGCATTTTACAAAGTCATCATCAACTGGACCATGACACGTTTAAATTTTTTCAAAGTTTTAAAGACTCTCTGATCAATTTTCTCCTCCCCGGATATGTTTTTCTGATGTGTTGACGGTTGACAGGAACTCGGTTTCTACAACGATTACGTATTTCCGGGTTTTGGGAAAAAGGTCTATAGAATCAAGTTGAGTGTGAAACCAGACCAACGCTGCAGGTGGCGCCGGGAACAAACGTGCTCGGGCTCTGACCACAGCAAGCGAGCCCAGTGTAAAAGGCTAGCCCCCTTAGTTTTAGTTTCAAACATCTAAACCTATACCTGTTGGAATACTATGCCTAGCAATAAAAATTAAAAAGTACATTTTTCATTCCAGACGCATGTAAAAGATAACTTTTATGTATAAAGAGCATGCAACATGAAAGCATGGACTTATGCTATTGATATGCAGTGCCTGGAATGTTTTTTGAGATTGTTTTTGTAGACTGTATTGTGGATCTAGCAGTCTGTGTTGTGGGTGATGATATTGAAATAGTCTACAATTTAAATGTGTCATATCCAATAAATATGCAATTGTGAGTCTAATTATTCAGTTTCTACCTTAAACTTTAAAACAATTGCAACTATTGCTAATAAGAGAGCAGCAAGCAGTGAAAATATATATGATATTCTGGGACCATATTCACAAAACATTTTAAGGCTAAAAGAATCTTGCTGAAAAAAATAATGGGCGTCAGTCGTAAATTTAGGATTCCTACATTTTTGCTCTAAGAGTATTTCACAAAACATTTTTTGCTCAAAAACCAGCACCTAGTCCTAAATCTGTGAAATGTCAGGAGTAGTCAAGTTCCTAGAACTACCTGGTACGAAAGCCCCAAATGGCGACACTGGCAAGCAACCAAAACTCCATCAGGTGACAGAATGGAGAGCAAAACCAAGCTCAGTTGGGGTGCCAGTTCTCCTGGTTTCTCCAAAGGTTTTCTTTTTCTATTTTGACATTTATTTTAACAGCGCTGAGAACGCCATAGGCTGAGCACATATAGTGCTTGCATTCTCCGTGTACATTAGTCAATAATATTGTTAAATATTAAATATTAAATAACCCCAACTAAGCAAGCCAAAAGCAAGGCGACAGTGGCAAGATTGGATGGAGAAAAAAACCTTGGGAGAACCCAGGCTCAGTCGGGGGCCAGTTCTCCTCTGGCTTACATTCATATTGTTTATATATAAATATTAAATATAAATATTGTTTTTGTATAAAACGGCGCCATAACATAACGCAGGCGTTGAGTCGTCTCTTCACAGGCGTTGGGGCATCCGAAATCCCCGTGAGAGGCTGGATGCAAAACTGGACCTGACGAACGCCATTTTTCTCGGGACAAGCGTCCCGAGATAACAGCAGAAAGGTAGATGGGAAATAATTAGGAAGAAGAATGCAGAGTTGCATCCCAAGAACACCATACTGTGAAGCATGGGGGAGGAAACATCATGCTTTGGGGCTGTTATTCTGCAAAGGGGACTGGAAAACTGATCCGTGTTGAGGAAAGAATGAACGGGGCCATGTATCGTGAGATTTTAAGCCAAAACCTCCTTCCATCAGTGAGAGCCTTGAAGATGAAACGTGGCTGGATCTTCCAGCATGACAATGATCCCAAACACAACGCCCGGGCAACGAAGGAGTGGCTCCGTAAAGGTCCTGGAGTGGCCTAGTCAGTCTCCAGACCTCAACCCCATAGAAAATTTGTGGAGGGAGTTGAAAGTCTATGTAGCCCACCGGCAGACCCGAAACATCACCTGGTGAAGACTTACAGGAAACGTTTGACCTCTGTCGTTGCCAACAAAGGTTATGTTACAAAGTATTGAGTTGAGCTTTTGTTATTGACCAAATACTTATTTTCAACCATAATTTACAAATACATTCTTTAAAAATTCCACAATGTGATTTCCTGGATTTTTTTTTTTTCATTTTGTCTCTCATGGTTAAAGTGTACCTATGATGAAATTTACAGACCTCTCTCATTATTCTAAGTGGGAGAACTTGCACAATCAGTGGCTGACTAAATACTTTTTGGCCCACTGTATAACTGTTATACATAGAAAGTAGACAGTATAGGTATTACAGTATGCCGTGTGGTTGATGTTCAGTTATTGATGTCCAACAACTGTCCGGTGAAACAACTGTCACAGTTTACACTTACAAATTATAAGTTAGAGTAAAAGGGTAAAATAAGCCTTATGTAAAATAAGTCTGAGGGGATCAAGGGCTCTGATCTCGGAATTTATCCCAAACACCGAGTTGGGCTGAGAGTGTCGGGGTGGCGGGGGATGCAGAAAACCGTCGAGATAACTAGATGAGTCGGCTGTGTACAGTATGCCTCCTCTTGAGCTGATTACATTGTGCTCCTCCCAAACTATGTTTATAAAACATAATTTGTCTCTTGAATTTTGCAATCTATCGAGATTCAGACATGTAAGAGGCTGACAATTAGCTGAACATATACTTGTTTAATTAGTGACACTTAGCCTACTTTTTAAAATCTTTATTTGAATATGGCAATATTTTTATTTTAAAATCTATATTAACCTTTATTTGAATATGGCAATATGATACAAAGTTCTACAATATTTCTATGATTAAATCACTGACAGAGACCAATCAGCCGATCATAGTTAGTAAGTGTGTTGACATCATCTATAGCAACGAGGTCAACCCGGCCCTTATTCTTAGTTTAAGGCTTCTCTATATTCCTTAGTAAAAGTTGGTCTCCGCAGCTTTGTGAATAGGTTTAAGAGAAAACTCTTACTCCTAAAATCCACTGGATCCATCTACGGTGTGGAACAGTTTTTGCACGTTTTTGATGCGTCCCTAGCTCGGCGTCAAAGTCCACTGGAAGCGTCTCAGACTCGTTTTAGCAGCGGAGCGTTGGTGACTTCTTCAGTCTCCACAGGGTGTTTTATTTTGTTTTATTTTATTAAATCTACCGGATCCTCTATGCCGTTCTGTGTCTGACTTCCTGCCCGGTACGACGTGCTCTCTGCTTCTTGACGCGGCAAGTGGCAAAAATAGACCTGCTACCTATTCTTTGTGGAGCAGAAAGACGCTTCTGAGACGCGCTGCGTCCACAGCTGGTGGACTTAAAAGCATTGACTATAATGGCCACGATTAGCTCCGGCATCGGCAATGCTGAAGTTCCGTGTCATAGACGGATCCACTGGATTTTAGGGGTTACTTTAAGAACTTTTATTGCTATTTAGGAGAACTCTTTGTGGTAAGATAAAATGTTTTGCGAATATGGCCCCTGATCACAAATGATTAAAAAAAAATGTCACATGGTGTGTTTTAAACATTTTTTTTTCTGTTTATGTACTAAAGTTTTCTTTCTTCATGCAATCAGAAACCTGCTCCAGAGAAGAGTTTATGTGTGATGGTGGCCGTTGCTTACTACCTATTTCCATCTGTGACAGCTACCCAAACTGTCAGGACCACTCAGATGAAGTCAACTGTAATCAGAAGCAAAAGGGTTAGAATAATAAATTCATTACATAAAGTGTGATACCTCCAGTCTCTTATCTAACTTGAAAGTAAAAACCATAATGGATGCAATCTTTTGATTCTTAGTATGTGGAGGGAAAATAACAGGAGAAAGTGGATCATTGTCCAGTCCAAACCATCCAAAGCCTTACCCACATCAACAGGTAAATGTTTTATTAACTTTAACTGCTGTAATTAAGTTCCTGAATCTAAATACTATATAGCATAAACTTTGCAAACAAAATCATTTGTTTTGACAAGGGTGCAGACAAACTCTTACAAATGCATATGCAATAAGGTCAGCCACAAAAATAACTGGTGTCCATGCCCTTTCATCGCTAATTTTTCACTGCGTGTCTAATAAATTCTGACAGTAGTTTTCTTAACACCAAAAGAGGGGTTGCACTTGCACAAGCTGTTGGTAAATCTGGCCAATAGTGTTTTTGCTATTCACTCAACAATTAAACCCCATGGATAATACTGTACCCTTAGTTATACCTGGAGAACAGAATGTACTGTTCTCTAAAATTATTCATTGTCCTTGTTCTTTAAACTGAACTTAGTACAATGAACAGTAAAACTATATTCAAAAGAATTGGTGAATCTTCAGGCAGATGATCACAAAGATCAGTAAGATTCCCCTTGAGCATTTTCATGGTCAGTTTGATACGCCAGCATTTGGCCAAAATAATGCCCCCAGTGTTCTCATAACCCCACATCAACAGTGTATTACACAGGACCATCTTTGGTGACAAAACCAGATGTTTACTTCTTTGCTTCAAAAGCATTTCCAAGTGCCTCCTTTTCAACTTAAACATAATTTTGCTTGGCTTTGATCGTCATTCTCAAAGCAAAAGCTATTGTTCTTTCTTGCCCATCTGAGAGTATGCGAGAAATGACGGCATACAGCGATGCATCACAGATTACTCTGATTGGAAACTTTGAATTGTAAAGTATCAAAACCTTTCGCCTTGTTAAACACAGCCACGCACTCAGGAGACCATAACCGATTCTTCCCTTTGCATTGAAGAGCTATGAGGGGGAGCTAGTACAGATGCAAGATTGGGGATATATCTACTTAAACAGTTTTAAAGTCCTAGAAATTATGAATTATGTACTTTGGTATAGGTACATCCACAATTGCCCTGGATTATCTGTTGACTTACAGTATGAAGACCCTGTGCTTTTTTGAAGTGCCCCAAGTACTCAAGCAAATATTAAAAAAATGCATACATTTCTCACATTGTACACATAGACCAAAGTCCTTCAGATTGTAGAGAACTGCATCTGCATTCCTGAGATGTTTTTGATCATCTGACACAGTTATTGATATATTGTCTGGATCACAATGAACCTTAAGAATGCCTTGTAAGACGTGTTCCATTGCCCTTTGAAAGATTGTAGGAGCCAAAGCAATACGAAATGGTTGTAACAACAGACTCTGATTACAGTGGTAACAGTGAGACCTTTATGCATTTTCTGCCATAGGCACCTGTTGGTATTTGATAGGGATGGGCATTTTTTTTGTCAATTTCTTATTTTGATCATTAATGGGTCTCAAAAAACGAGTACTCGATTACTCGGAGGCGTGGCCTGTTTGGGGGCGTGGCTTATTCGGGGTAGGTGGCGGGGTGTGTCAGTCATGGAGACAATGATACCAATTTAATATTTAAGCAATATTTGGATTACATTATCACTTTCTGATAAATCAAAATCTTATTTTACATTATATTGACTAACATTACACTTTAGTCAGAGTAAAACTGACTTAAATTACTGAATAACACATGACTGAATATGATATCTGAATACAATTTAGAGGAAATGTCATAAAAATGAACACACTTGAAACTTTTAGGCTACTTTATTCAACAGTAAATAAAACATTCTCTTCAGTGTTGGGCTACTTCAGCAGCATATTTCAACTGTTCTTATGAAACAACAAAATCGAACAGCTTAATTTTCATTTAACAAGTTTAACAAAGTAATAAACGACTGCTACAGAATCATTTATTGAAACAAACACACACAAAAAATCCTGTATAGGCCTATTTTTTACCACGCCTGATGAAACTTAAACAAGCTACAGCCTACATATTATTGTTAAAAAAAATAAGTTGGTCTACGTGCTCAGGTGAGAGGTGTGTTCGGAGTCTATTCACAATTAGTCCGGCGGTGGAAAAAACACACTCCGCTGGAACAGATGTCGCAGGAACAGCTAAGTACCACTGGGCAATGATGCTCAGCTTTGCAAACCGATTCTCGTTTACCTTCCACCACAGTAGAGGGTCCTGGTTTACAGAGATGCATGGCTCACTGAAGTAGCATTCTATTTCAGTGTCACACAAACAAATATCACTCGCGCTGGCGCCGTAATCCTCACCGAATTGAGTGTCGAGCGCAGAAGTTGCCGCTGCTCGTTCAGGCTGAGGGTCATTTTGAATGGGTGTGACAGAATCTGTAACGCTGTCGTAAAGCTGTTTCAGACTCTCGTTTACTCTCTCTCGAAGCTCTGTGTCAAGAAACTTCAGATGTTTGTGTCTTGGATCCAATGTTGCTGCAATCAGAGGTAGAGAAACTTTCTCAGCATCCTCAGCGACAGTGACTATGCGCCGTTTCAGAGATTCTGCCACTGTCTTGAATTCCGAAACTCTTGGAAACTCACCGATCTGTGTGTTTAGGTGTTTAGTGATTAGGCTATGTTTCTAACTTGCGTCTCACTGCACATTGTTGTTGTGGCGCACTTCAGAGACTGGAGAACAGGTACCAGTTCTTCCATTATCCGCCAGTGCTCATCTTTCCAGTCCAGTGTCTTCGCATCTGCAAGTTTTGTAGTATTGCGATCAGACAGAACGCCGCACACAGTCCATCTCTGTTCCAAAAGACGTTCGAACATATCGCACACAGCATTCCACAGCGTACGACAGTACTGGATCAGTTTGTGTTCAGGTACGTTCTGCTGCTGTTGTTTCTGGCGAAGTGCAGCTGTAGCCACGGTGCTGTGTTGAAAACGTGCCACCAGTTGGCTACTGGCAACTATCATGCTTTTAACAGAAGCAACACTGAAGCCTTCGTTGATGGCTAGCTGCTAGCGTTGTCATGAACGCATGCAATGACTTTCTCAGAGCTTGACAGCCACTGTTCTGTAGCTCCTTTTAGGTAGTTGGCTATGTTCATAGCGGTATGTCTTTCGTCGAAACTGTGCGTCTCAAACACTGCACTATATATTTCCCATTCAGAAATGTAATGAGTGGTCAGCGAGGTCCATGCGTCCGTAGTGATAGCCATCTTTGTTGTCTTTGACAGTCTGTCTTTCAGTGACTCAACATAATTCATCAAATACTTAAACCCTTCTCCTTCGACAAAACGAATCGGCAGCAAATCTTTCGTTATCATTTCGATGATTAGTTGTGTCATCTTTTCACCTCTGGCTGCGGTGCATTTCTGTCTGACGGTAAAAGATGCGATGCTCGTCTGAATTGCGTCTTTGGTGGTATCAGAAGACATTTTATGTACAAATACAAGATGATAATGCATTGTACACGTTGTAGATTTGTGTGACAGTTTGGAACTGCATATTTTGCACTGAACTGTTTTTTCATCTACTTTGTCGAAGTGAAGCCAGACATCACTACGTGACTTTGACGTCATTTTCTCTGTTTTGAGTTTGGACTTTGGACCGCGCGCTCTGTCAATGCTAACCAATTAGCGCCGCCTAAAATGCTGCTATAACCAATCAGAAAAAAAAGATTTTTTTAACTTCAGATCATCGTTTTTGAGATTTTTTGAGTTTTTGTCGCTGTCACGTTCGCGTACACGAGTGATCAAGTAATATGCCCATCCCTAGTATTTGAGAGATCCAGTTTGGTAAAGCATTGGCCTTCTTTCAGTGACGCAAATAAATCCTCAATTTGCGGAATCAAAGAAAGTTCAAATTATTATTAGAGCTTAACTGATACTTTCAAATCCTCAAATTGCCATTCCTTTTAACAACTAGCATAATAGGCATAGCCCAGTCACTGCATGTCAAAAAGGAGATGATCCCCAGCTCCAGTAGTCGATTTATTTAAGCCTCTACCTTTGGCTTCAGTGCATAGGAGACATTAGGTGTTTGACAGAATGATAACTGAAATGGTGGTTTTAGTAACACATTAGTTTTAATATCTTTTAAAAACCAGTTCAGCTGAATTTTATTTAGCCACTCTCTGTTGATCAGTGGTGAAGTGACTCCTTATACAACCCCAATTCCCAAAAAGTTGGGACAGTGTGAAAAAAAAGTAATAATAAAAGAGTCATTTTGTAACGGTGGGTTACGTGGTTTTATTAAACTTTTAAATGTTCGTATTGGGCGCCAGACAGTTTAAATAAACTGACAAAACATTTATTTTCTGATCACGGGAAACAGAAAATCCACCTCCAGCGTCAAGAGCATGAAGTCCATTCGTACAATTTTTCACCAACCACACACACAAAAAAATATATATATTTAAATCATACAGTGTCCAGCAGTAATTCTCAAAAAGCAACAACAAAAAAAACAAACAAATAAGGAATCAGTTCGTTACTCTGATTTACCGGCGCGGTTGCGCTCAGACTTAGAAAGTTCACAATGAGTCAAAACTACAACAAAAGTAATCCCAAAACAGTTCAAAAAATAATAAACATCTAATGAAAACGAAATTTGTTCAACCACCGTTAATGGAAGTCGGTAAGGAGTGATAATAATTGTTCTTCTGGTGAAAGTGTGGGAGTTCGGCAATTGTAAGTTTATGGAGACCAGAAGCCTCACCGAGAAGGCACGGGAAAGCAAATGTTTCTTTACCTCTAGGGCTAGGTCTCTCAGGTCGTTGAAGTGAAAGAACAACACTCACAGGTCTTCAACTTCACTGTCAGAATCCTCTTTGCGGCTTTGTTTTCTTTCGGGCGACGTTCAGGTTTCAGCTCGCGAATATCCCCGTCTATTCCGTACAGGCGCGTCCCGACCGTCTTTGCAGTGCAAGAATTCGGATCACCCACACGAACGAAAATCCAACAGGGAATCTTCACGACACGCTGAAACAACGGCCTCGATTTCCTTCAACTTTCTCAGACGCTAATCCCAACTTCCCGACCGGCCTTCCTCCTTCCGTTTCTCTACTTCCTCTTTTCTTTTCCTCCCAATCACCAAACCCCACCTTTTTTCGTTACTATACTTAGGTTTTCGTTTGTACGAATTTTAATACATATTATGAAGTTGTGTAGATTTATTTATTTTTTTTGTCATTTAATGTAATTAAATATTATTTGACGCTGTAGCATCGCTACATCCTCCCCCCATTGGAAAGTCAACCATTGGTTGTTCTTCTCTTAGAATCCTAAGAATTCTTCCTCATCTGAAGTGTCCTGAAAGATTTCCAGAAGTTTTTGATGTTCCTTTCTTTCCACCTCTTCAGCCGTAGGATAACAAAGTTTCAGGTTACAAACATGTACATTCTTTACATCTTCGCCACTGCTTTCCAAGACAACTTGATAATTTATCGGGCCCAGCCGACGGACGATCCGGTAAGGACCTCTCCATTTCTTACCTAACTTAGCAGTGAATTGATGTGGGGCACTTGACTTGGGAAAATTCCTTACCCACACTCGGTCTTGAAACTGGTAAGTCACTTCTCTTCTGTTTTTATTATAGTTTCTTAATTGTCTGAGACGGGCCTTTTTTGAATTAGCCTCTGCCTTTTTTTGAAGTTGATGAAGTCGATCCACAGTTTCATAAAGTGGAGTCTCGGGTAGAACAGGGATTGCTGACTGAAGAATTCGGTCCATAGGGCTCTGGAGCTTCCTGCCTACTTGAAGTTCGGCCGGCGTCAGTCCCGTAGTTTCCTGTACAGCAGTGTTCAACGCAAATCTGAACTCAGGAAGGTATGTATCCCACTTCCTATGATTATCTTCAACATATGATGCAATCATACACTTCAAGGTACGATTAACACGCTCAGTCATGTTGGTTTGGGGATGGTAGGCTGTAGTAAGTTTTGGCATGACTTTCCATTGTGCACACAATTCCTGAAAAATGGACGAAACAAACTGGGAACCTCGATCCGACAGAATATACTCTGGAACTCCCCATCTTGTGAGAACTTCGGTTCTGAGGATACGGGTAATGGAGGAAGCAGTTGCGGTTCTCATGGGGAAAATCTCAACCCACCGTGTATAGTAGTCTACAACAACCATTATATATTCATGCTGGTGTGAACTGCGTGGGAACGGGCCCATAAGGTCTACTCCCAGTAACTCATTTGGTCTGTTCACAACAGTCTGTTGTATTTTCCCTGGAGGTTTTTTGTTGTCACTTTTCAGGACCTGGCACGTCTCACAGCATTTTACAAAGTCTTTTACTTCGGACCACATCTTAGGCCAGAATGCAACATCATGAATCCGTTTGAAGGTCTTGAAGATGCCCAAATGTCCACATAGGGGGTTCTCGTGATAAGCTTGTAACATTCTGGCTTTCAGTGAAGAAGGAATATACATCCGGTAATGACATTGGTGTTCAGAAACCTGCGTTTTCCTATACACTTTGTCTTCCAGCACTGTAAATTTTCCCATCATGACGGAATCCCCTTCTGCTAAAGCACGGAACACCTTTTCAATCTCAGGGTCTTGGTGTTGTTCTGCCCACACCATATCAGCAGAAAAAGGGAGATCCTCAGCTTTTCCTTTTGTAGAGAACAAATTGCATTCAACCCCCAAAGGTATTCGAGAGAGAGCATCTGGAACAACATTGAGCTTGCCTCTCCTGAACTCTACAATAAAATCAAATTTCTGCAATCTTAAAGCCCACCTCAGAAGACGGCTAGTGGATTTATTAGAAGTCAGAACCCACTGCAAGGCAGAATGGTCGGTGACTACTGTGAATACCTTTGGTTCAAGATAGTACTGCCACTTTTCTAAGGCCCATACCACCGCAAGGCACTCCTTTTCGGTTGCAGAGTAGTTGACTTCAGCCTTGGTCAATGTCCTGCTGGCATATGCTATAACTTGCTCAGAGTCTGTTCCTGTTTTCTGTGCAAGTACTGCTCCGAGACCAGTTTCACTTGCGTCTGTATATACAGTGAATGGAAGATCTGGTTTGGGGTGTCCTAAAACTGGGGAAGAAGTCAGATGTGACTTTAATTCCTCAAATGCATTCTGACACTCAAGAGACCAGATAAAAGGTTGTCCTTTTCTTTTCAAGTTATTCAAGGGTTCAGCAATTTTAGAGAAACCAGGAACAAACCTGTGGTACCATCCAGACATTCCTAAAAATCTTTGAACTTCCTTCAGGTTCTTAGGTACAGGATACTGCTGAATAGAGCGTACCTTCTCTGGATCTGCCGAAATGCCATTAGTATTGACAATGTGCCCCAAAAATTTGATCTCTTCCAGACAGAACCTGCTTTTCTTCAGGTTGATAGTTAGTCCTGCTTGCTGGAGTTTGTCAAACACCATCTGAAGATCCAAAAAATGCTGTGCCACAGAGGAAGAATAAATGATTATATCATCCAAGTACACCAAGCAACACTGACCACGTAAGTCTCCCAGAACCAACTCCATTAATCTCTGGAATGTAGCTGGTGCATTTTTAAGTCCAAAAGGCATCACATTAAAGTGGTAGAGGCCCTTTGAAGTTATGAAGGCAGTCATGAACTTACTTTCAGGGGCCATCTCCACTTGCCAGTATCCACTATTTAAATCAATACTGGAAAAAATGGTTGAATCAGAGAGGGATTCTAGAATCTCAGTGATGGACGGAAGAGGATAAGCATCATTTTCCGTAAGTGAATTGAGTTTTCTGTAATCCACACAGAATCTTTGTCCACCGTCTTTTTTAGGTACCAGCACCACCGGGGATGACCACCCAGAACGTGAGGGCTCGATGATACCTGCGGACAACATCTCTTCAAGCTGCTCTTTCACTATGGTCTGTTTTACCGAAGACATGCGGTAAGGTTTTTGTTTTATAGGAATTTGGGCAGTTGTGTAGATGTGATGCTGTAAAACATTGGTTCTACCAACCTCATGCGTGCAAACTTTGGAATTTGTTTGTAGTATGTTGTACAGGTGCGGTTTTTCGGATGCTTGTAGATTAGCAGAAGACACAGCCTGATTTATATAGTCTTGAACATCAAGATGATCCACCTTCAACTGAAACCCTGGAGGAGGTATAGAACTTATAAGGCCAAGTTGATGTTTCTGTTTTCCAGTACCCTTGTTGTTCCTTACTTCCCACGTTCTCCACCCAGATATTGAGGCACTGCCAGGTTGGAATGGATATGTGATTGAAGGCATATGTTTGAATCCATACACCTGGTCAGCAACATTTATTTGTAGTTGGCTACGGTAGATGAAATCAAGTCCCAACACAATTCCATAGGCTAGGGCCTTAGAAGGAAGTACAGCCACTGGTGAGTTTATGACATTGGCCTGAATTTCAATGTCTAAAACTGTCCAACCTAGGGGTGACTCCGCTTCTCCATTGGCAAGATACAAGGGACCACGGCACCAAGGCTTAAGATTTTCCTTTGAGCTATTCAATTCAGTCCAGAGATTCTCATGCATCAAGGTATAGCTAGCTCCTGTGTCCAGGATAGCCTTTCCATACCAATTCTTAATATGTATGGGCACGACCAGCTGTTGTGGAATACTTTTTGGGTTCAAAGGGGAAGGTTGTTTCACAGTGGCCAAAGACTCCTTAGCCTGGGAAGTGTCAACCTTAAAAGACTGCTGGGATGATGTCACAGCTGATGCAGTAGAGTTACCAGGGTATCCACTGGATTTGGATCTAGCAGATTTTTGTCTGTTATACTGACTGCTCATTTGCGTAGATGAATTATACTGAGGGCATGAGCCAGGAGAATGTATACCTCTACAACGCCAACACAATGGGGCTTTATCTTCTTGAGGCAGGTTAGAAGGCTGTGACCCTTTTTGTATGGGACCCGATCTCCTGGCATGAATGTTACACTCATACATCAGTTGTAGTTCGTGGTCCTTTTCCATCTGATGACCCAGCCGCACAAGCTCATCCACATCCTCCACCCTTCCACGAAGTTGACTGGCAAGATGTGGCTTTAGGTGCTTCAATATGAGCTTAACAATGTCCTTTTCAGTGAGATCTGGATTCCATCTTGAACAGAGAGCTCGGTAAGAATAGGCAAAGTCTCTGACAGATTCATGTTCACCCTGGTTTTTAGTTCTGACCCGTTCTGCAAGTTCGTCTTCATAGTCTTCAGCTAAGAAAGCAGATAAAAAGGAAGTTTTGAAATCCGCCCAAGACGTTACTTTGGAACGGGTCGTTTCCCACCAATCTCGAGCGGTGCCATGAAGAACAGTACGAAAAGTAGCAAGAAGATCAAGATCAGATAGTGGGTGCAAAGCAAGGAAATCTTGACACTTTGATAAGTACAATAGGGGGTCAGGATCATCCCCTAGCCTCCCATATGTAGGAAAGACTAATTTAATGTGATCAATTTTAGGAACAGAGGTAAGAGCAGAAGTAGTCATCAAGGGAGGAGTCTCTGGTAAACGGGAAAAAGCTGAATGGGTTGATTGCTTTTCTTCGACTTCCAGTTTTCTTGTGTGAGCCACTGAGGGTTCATCAAGTTTTCCACTCATTTCATCCACTTTGGTAGACAATTTCTTTAATGCTGAAGATAACTCAGAAGTATGTTTTACCAGGTCAATGCTTTTTTCTTGTACTGCTTTCTGGGTATCTTTTAAGTCTCTTTGAACCTCAATTTGCAGCTGATCCACCATAAATCCAAGTTCCGACACAAGAGAGACTTTCATTCTATCCACTTCCTCTGTCACTACTGTTTTGATTGCTTTCAACATTATATCCATCTCACTGTCATTTTTGTCTTTAACGGAAGACACTACCCCATGTAGATTTCGGAAACTTTGTTCTGTTTGTTCTGCTAGTTTGTTTATCTTGGACTCTACATGAAATCTACTTCTTTGTACTTGTTTAATTAAATCATTTAGAACCTTGTTCTGTTTACCCAAATCCTGATAGAGCTTATTCAGATTGTCATGGACTTGTTCAGTCAGTTGGCCCCATCCTCTACCAGGGGTAGGAAGTATCATAGGGAGTTCACACTGAATGTCAGACTCAAGTGAGGCTCGCTCATGAGTGGAAAACACACCAGGATGTTCAGTGTCGGGTTCTAAAACAGGGGAAAAAGAAACAGGGGTTGCAATGTCCATATCTTCAGATTGTAAAAGGGCGGAGGGACGGTCTCTGGGAATGGAGGCCTGTATGTTAGAATAATGATCCATAGCGCTAAGCAAGGGGATATGTAATGGAGTGGAAATGTCCGGAGGGGACATCAAAGGAGATGGAAAAGAATGGAGATTTGAATTAGTTGACATGGTAATTAATAACTATAAAGTCCCACTTTCACAATTACCACTTTGATCAAAACAGATACAGCTCCAAGATCAATTATCTTACCAGCAACATGTCCATTCACCTTTATGCATAATCTTCAATTTTGAAAAAAAAACTTTAAATGTTCAATGTTCATTTCAGATACAAATGTGAAAGACAGGCAATTTCTTAATGTCCATATCCCAAGTTGGTTCAATATTTCAACACCACAGTCTCATTGTCCCTTTAAATTTAAAGTTCGGAAAAGTTCATCTATTGTTCATGTTCGGCCCCACGTTGGGCGCCACTCTGTAACGGTGGGTTACGTGGTTTTATTAAACTTTTAAATGTTCGTATTGGGCGCCAGACAGTTTAAATAAACTGACAAAACATTTATTTTCTGATCACGGGAAACAGAAAATCCACCTCCAGCGTCAAGAGCATGAAGTCCATTCGTACAATTTTTCACCAACCACACACACAAAAAAATATATATATTTAAATCATACAGTGTCCAGCAGTAATTCTCAAAAAGCAACAACAAAAAAAACAAACAAATAAGGAATCAGTTCGTTACTCTGATTTACCGGCGCGGTTGCGCTCAGACTTAGAAAGTTCACAATGAGTCAAAACTACAACAAAAGTAATCCCAAAACAGTTCAAAAAAAATAAACATCTAATGAAAACGAAATTTGTTCAACCACCGTTAATGGAAGTCGGTAAGGAGTGATAATAATTGTTCTTCTGGTGAAAGTGTGGGAGTTCGGCAATTGTAAGTTTATGGAGACCAGAAGCCTCACCGAGAAGGCACGGGAAAGCAAATGTTTCTTTACCTCTAGGGCTAGGTCTCTCAGGTCGTTGAAGTGAAAGAACAACACTCACAGGTCTTCAACTTCACTGTCAGAATCCTCTTTGCGGCTTTGTTTTCTTTCGGGCGACGTTCAGGTTTCAGCTCGCGAATATCCCCGTCTATTCCGTACAGGCGCGTCCCGACCGTCTTTGCAGTGCAAGAATTCGGATCACCCACACGAACGAAAATCCAACAGGGAATCTTCACGACACGCTGAAACAACGGCCTCGATTTCCTTCAACTTTCTCAGACGCTAATCCCAACTTCCCGACCGGCCTTCCTCCTTCCGTTTCTCTACTTCCTCTTTTCTTTTCCTCCCAATCACCAAACCCCACCTTTTTTCGTTACTATACTTAGGTTTTCGTTTGTACGAATTTTAATACATATTATGAAGTTGTGTAGATTTATTTATTTTTTTTGTCATTTAATGTAATTAAATATTATTTGACGCTGTAGCATCGCTACAATTTGCAAATTCGATTCACCCTTTATTGTTGAAAACACATTATTAACACATCATTTGATGTTTTACAACTTTTTTGGAACGTGTTGCAGTCATCAGATTTGAAATGAGTGTGAATTTAATGTATGTTTGAAAATATACAAAGCAAAAGATCAAATAATGTGTTAATAATGTGTTTGTTTTTTTTTGCATTTTCCATACTGTCTCAACTTTGTTTGGAATTGGGGTTGTACAACATAGAGTGGTAGTTTTTCCCTTTGATTTTTTTACTTTTGACTAAAATGACACCTGTAAGAAGGGTTTCCAGGTCTGTGCAACAAAAGTAGCCCAATGGTCAGTCAACAGTAGCCAAAAATATCCCAATTCTCCACTGAATTTGTACATGTGGGGGTTGGAATGCCAAAACCATACTTAAGGGGGTGGAAATTAACCCGTGGAAAAAAAATATTTTACCCGCAGCAACAAGCAAGCGGCAACCTCCCCGTCTCACTCTTGAAGCCAACATGGAAGTGAATTAAACTGCGATTCATCGAGTGACCGCTTGAGGCTGGCTGCAAAAGCGAGTCAAATCTGTATCTCCCCCAAGTTAAAATGTCTAACTTCACAGCAGAAAAAAACATGTTTACAGCCTGGTGGCAAATAGTTGTTTTGGTCTATGTTGCTAATTTTGCCCTTCATGACGACTGTGAGGGGGGTGAATTTTTTTACAGCTCATCTGTTTAAATTATATTTAAGACTTAAAGTTCTGCATAATTAAGGGCGTGGCCACTTGAGTGACAGGTGCCGCTGCTTTCACTGCTAGACGTTTGTCTGCTGTCTGTAAAGCCTTGTTTACACTACATGATTTTAAAACGTCGGGCTGAACTGTGCGGTTCACACTACATGACTTGCTCTCAGTGAAATCAGGAGTGTTCAAGTTGTTTGGCTGTTCACACCACACAACACAACATGATTGATCGACAACAGGAGGTAACTCACTACACGGGCTGACAACGCACTACATAGAGATAATACCACGATCGGATAATGAGAGCAAATCATTTGTGACTCAATGAGAGCTGTTTCAGTGCTATGGTACGGTCTGAATCCTGAAAATAATCAAATAAATAACGAGTTGACAACAACTCTGTCACCCAACGATTCTATCTTGTCCACAAACTAGGGCTGTTTTCAACTAATGATTTTCATAGTCTAATCTGATTCGTTAGATTTTGCCATAGTCGACTGATAGTCGAACCTTTTTTTTTTTTTAGATGGGTCTAGCAGCTGTATTTTTTCCATTTCAAACAAAAGAGATGGACATATGCGCATTAGGCTTTGTTCTGTATTTTTTTTTTCTAAACAGTTAGGCTATGTTTGTCACAGTCCATCGTCTGCACCAGTCTGTCTTGTCATCAGCACTACACTTCCCAGGATCCTCTCGTCACCCTATCCCGAACTCACTCCCTCATCAGCCACCTGTTCCTCGTCTTGATCATCTGTTTCACCTGTTTTCACCCCATTATGTTTGATTCATCTGTGTATTTAGTTCCCTCAGTTTCATTCAGTCTTTGTCGGTCGTTGAACTTATGTTACAAGTGTTTGAGTGTGATTCCTGTCTGTTCCTGTTCCATTGGATGTTTGAAGTTTAAGTAAAGTATTGAATTGGAGCTTTGCCTCTTCGGTTTCCTTCTTCCTCTGCCTGCACTCAACACTCACCTCGTGATAATGTTTAGGTAGTATTTTTCATGTTTTTATCACGCAATTATGTTTTGCGGTGGTGAGCTTGTAACTTAACACTTTAGCCTAATAAGGGTAGCAGCGGCGCTGCCGAAAATAAAAAGCAACAAATATAGCAAGGAGACATTTTAATTGTTTATTGATAAAGATGAAGTTGACGATGCTGCGCGACCTTTGCATAGTGCATGCGCCAGAGAGAAATGCACAGTTCATTTCATAAGCAGAGAGCATTACGTTTTCTTTCGTTTTGAATCATTCTATTTACAAGTAGACATTTCAATATAGATATGTTTCAGGTCTGTGGAGTAGACTATACTTGTACGCTGAGTTGTGGTAGCTATATTTATGAGACAAGCTCCAGTTCACACATCGGTGTCTCCGTGCCTTGATTAGGCCTATCAGTAATTGTCTGCTTTTCCTTCTTATTTATTAAATCCAGACAATTGGTTGATGAAACATTAATTAAAATCAAGAAAAAAAAAAATATAAAAAAACCCCGAAATTCACTTTAAAGAAAGGCTTTGTGCTTTTCTGTTTGAGGTTTGTGAAAGTTTTAAAGCAGTCTTTAAGTGCTGCTTCAGAGCGCTCGTGTCCGTCGGAGAACTGTCACGTCTGTAACATTGTTTTTTCCTGTGAACACGAAAAATAATATTTGATGTTTTGTGGAGAGCCAACCCTTCCTCATCTGATTTGAGCAGTGTAATTCACAAAATTACAAAAAATATATTTTGCCTCCTAAAACTTAAAAAAAAATTGTCACGCAGGTATGCTTGTCTATTTCAGGCTAAATATAAATTGCATGTGTGGCACCTAAAGAATGGATTTCATTGCTATGGACTCAACTATAAATATAGCTGCAAGCAGCCATTACCGGGGCCAAGCGCAAGAAGCGGCAACATATGCCAAAATGGCTAGGAGTGGCAGACCAACTGCAGCAAGGAGCAATTACGGGCATTTTGAGAGAACTTTGGGCAAATGGCTAAAAAAATCACATAAACATTACCTTATAAGACGATTTAATGGGTTATCACTTTCGAACAATAGGTGGCGCAGTTCCGAAATAGATATGATGTGGTCAGAGTGAGGTGACAATGACACATGCAAAGTTTGGTGTCAAAATGTGAAGGCATTGCAGAGATAAAGCCTAAATAGTAATTTTGGCAGCATGCCTAAACTTTGATGCTGTGTTATACCAAAACGGTTTTGTCTATCATCGTGCAATTCATTACTTTTAGTCGGCACAGTCTGGAGATGATACGATTAAATTTTCGTGAAAATCGGACAAACGGTCTAGGAGGAGTTTGAAAAAGAAGGTTTTTCAAAGAAATAAAGATGACGGACAGGAAGTTTGTCTGATTATGGAAATCCTGATATCTATGTTTTCGGCATAACCCAAGGAATCTATTAAGATCAGTTTCATTGCAATAGGCACATTTATTCAAACGTTATTAGCGTTTTCAGAAATTAATTATGACTTTTGACCAACAGGTGGCGCTGTCTCAAAATCTTTTGAGTACCTTCAGGGCATGCTGCTTATGGCACACACTGAGTTTTGTAATATTACACCAATGCATTTGTTTAGTATAGCATTTTATTTCACAAAACTCTATTGAAGTCAATGGGAATTTCACGTTTTCTTCTTTTATAGCGCCACCAAGAGCCTCAGTCCCACAATTTTTTTCCTGTGTCTTCAGAGTGAGCCCATACATATGTGTGTCAATTGTGGTGAAAATATCTCAATTCGCTTCCGAGTTATAAACATTTATATGAAAAAACACGTAAAAAATGACTGACACATGACTTTTTTTGAATTTTACTACCCCTTACTATCAATATTTTCGCATTTGGGCATTTGCATATAGTTAACGAGCTATGATTCCGTGTTTCTGACGATGGTTTCGTCTCGATCGGAACAGCGGTTTTGAAGATATCGCCAAGTGTTTTTTTCGCGCTAAATTGCTACGCTACACCAACCGTAAGACGAAACCCAGCATGTTTAGTATCGTTGGACTCGGCAACGATTCAGGAACTCAAAAACATGACTCCCGTGAAAATAAGTGTACCACAACCAAAGCTATAAGCGTTTGAAAAAAAAAATTCACCACTAGGTGGCGCTGTTTCGAAACTTCTCAGGCTCCTTCAGGGCATCGTACTGATGACCCATACCGAGTTTCGTAACAATTCGTTCATGCGTTCAAAAAATACAGCATTTTAGCACATAATTCAAAATGGCCGACCGCCAAAATGGCCGTTCTGGGAAAATTGGATATCGGTGGACTCGGCATGACGCCCTGAATCTAACGAGACCAAATTTATGATTTTTGGACAAACCGTTCAGAAGTTACGAGCAAAAATAGCCATTTTTCATATCTCCGGACCACTAGGTGGCGCTGCGCCGAAACGCAGCACGTAGCCTCAGGTCATGCTTGTGATAACACGTACCAAGTTTGGTGTGAAAACGAGTAAGCGTTGCGGAGATACAACCTCACGTCTGTTTTCGCAAGCGCTACGTAAATTTTGTTTACGCGTTTATCGAAAACGGTTATTCGAATCATCTTGAATTCCATAACTTTTTGTCAGCACTGCCTGGAGATGATCCGGTGCGATTTTGGTGAAAATCGGACAAACCGTCTAGGACGAGTTCGCAAAAGTAGGTTTTTTTGAAAATTCAAAATGGCGGCATAGGGTGCGATCGAATCGGCATGAGCTCAGGAACAAGAGGAAAAAAGAATTTTGTTGATAGGCCTTACGGTTCAAAAGTTATTAGCATAATAAAAGTAAAACTTTGGACAGTTGGTGGCGCTAGAGGGAATGAGTTAGAGACACCAAAATTGGTGTATTTAAAGTTGGGACTGTCCTCTATCAGAATGTCAAACCAAAACAACTTTCCCGCAAACCGGTCTATGGGCTGCCATAGACGCCCAGTCGGAAGAAGAATAATAATAATAATAATAATAATAATAATAAGAACCGGCACAGATACAATAGGTGCCTCCGCACCTTCGGTGCTTGGCCCCTAATTACAGCACTGACTACGCCACCCTGGGAATTTCACTCAGGGACATAATGGTCCAATAAGGACACAGGTTCGTTCCCACAAGATACAGAGACTTGAACTTGAAAAAATAATAGTACTTTATTATGCTAAGATCAAAGATACACACACACACACACACACACACACACACACACACACACACAGTCCAACACACACAGATTAATATGACTTCAAATCAAAATAAAGAACATAAACACATCAAAATAAAGAACATCAACAAAGCCAATCAGGCAATCCAAGGCGACAGGTCAGATGGCAACAGAGATAACAAACCTACTCAATTCCACTTCACTACAAGCACTTCAACCGTATGTTTAATGTACTCATTGCACCACAAGCACACGTGCATTTTAGTGACAAACAAATTCAAAGAATCAAATCACTCAGTGAACAAGGGTACCCATTAGTTTGGACCTGGAGCAGTCAGCACTCTTAGCCAATCCAACAAAAATCACAAATTAATCACAAGTAAACAAAAAAAAAAAAAGAAAATACAATCACATCATAAATCAAACAAACAAAAAGAAAGAAAATACAATCAAATTGTATTTTAACTCAAAAGAAAAATACAAATTTCAACACCAAAAAAACAAATACAAGTCACATTAGTCTTCCATAAACCATACACATACGCGCACATACAGTACACACCACTCACTCCTTAAGAGCACACCAACACTAATAAGTGTTTCTCGCAAGGGCACTTGCGCACGTATGCACACACACACACACATACACACACACTCACTCTTTAAGAGCACACCAACAACGTTAATAAATGTTTCTCGCAAGGGCACTTGGACACATACAACCCGACAAACACTCACCCAACTCACACCATCTTATGGGTTCATTCACACACCTCACGAATTCCACAAACGCTCATCCAGTTGAAACAGTGCGAAGGCGATCAGCAACAACCAATAAGAAAAGGCTACACGAGTCTCGCGCTCCCCAGCGTCGAGTTCACTGGATACGGGCCAGTCACAGGCACAGATGAAGCGAGGCAAGGCAGCACACAGCACAGAGACGGGACGAAGACGGACAAAACCCCAAGGGGAGGAATTAAATAAGGCAACGAAAGGGGAAGCCAGGTCACGGTCCCAATCAGCTTGCTGCACTCATGCCGATATTACTCGCTCGTCCACTAGAACAGAGGAGGAACACAACATAAACAATGTCTTTTCGCAAATATTCTCCCATGAAGTCAATACTAGTTTACCCACCTGATTTTCCGCAAATCAGTCTTCCCACTGTCAAGCCGCGATAGATAAACACAGCCCGTCACGCATACTAAAAGCACAAAGCGCATACATACAGCCAACAGCTCATCTGATAACGTACCGAAGATAAAGATAACCTTCCTGTTTTACAAAGATAACCTGCTAACGTTAGTATACAAAAAGATAAAAAATCATGTACCCTTATAATCTTTAATCAAAGACATTACCCTTCCCTCCCCTATCGAAACAACCTCTCTTCTATTTCGGTCATGTGGAATGGCGAAAGCGTGCGGCCAGATCCAATGCCAGTGCGTTCAAACGTTCAAACAAAGTTTAAAGGTCTTTGAGGTAACTTACCGAAGAAACAATTCAGCTAAATTCATTTCCTTGTCTGTGGAAATGAACTAGGTAGAAATACTTAAAAAAAATAAATAAATAAAGGAACACTCCACCGTTTTTTGTTTTTTTTTTTGTTTTGTTTTTTAAATAGGGCTTATTCACAGTTTACACTACATTAAAATTAGCTTAACATATGAATAGCATACATTAGCGTACATTAGCTTAGCATAATGAATGGAATCTTATGTTGCCAAGTAGCATGTCGTGAGTAAAAGTGATAAAAACAAACAAAAAACCTAATTTCTTCTTGTGGCCTGTGTATTCACAACGAGTACAAATATCATTTCAAATTAGGACAAGACGATTAAATAGGCAGATATTGATTTGTCATGCTGATTTTTACTCGGCTTTCGCCAAGATAAGCACAAACTAAGACTTAGCTTTACAGTAAACTATGCTTCTCCATCAATTTGACCCCATTTACACCTGGTATTAAAATGCGATCTGTATCCAGATAAGTTATCCGGATAATAAGTACTGATTCCATAAATGTGTTTTTGCAAAACGGATATAAATCCGATCTTCACCTCCTGCGTTATATGCAGATTTATTGGATAGCACGCCACCAAAAGCAACAGATCTGAGCGGCATTTTATTGATCATCAGCTAATTTCCAAATCAGAGACATCAATAAGAGAGAGTGGCAACAGGCCTGGTAAGATAATTTCGTTTCTTTACTTGAAGATGTGTTAACTGCGTCTGTGACTTACTTTCACTTTATTTGCGATGTTTGCACGTTGAATAGACGCTCAGCTGCTCATCTGCGGTGATGCGTGTCGCATCTGACTAGGCTATAACATGATATAGCCTATATAACACGCTCTCACTCGTTTATTTTTTAGCATTTTTGGGAGGAGTAAAATATACATATGTGGTTTCAACAACCAGATTGCGTTTACACCTAGTAAAGATCCGGACACAATGCGAGCCAGACTACCTCCAGATGTGGTCAGGCAGATCCGATCACGATCCGATCACAACGCGTTTACACCTTGCATTAACATGCGTTTTTTTATTATCCGGATAACTTATCTGGATACAGATCGCATTTTAATACCAGGTGTAAACGGGGTCTTTACGTTTCTTTCCATATGGTGATGTGAATCTCCTGTCTGGCGTTAACGGCTGCAGCGTCCTTCAAGAATTCTACGAAATGATTGCGTGGCAGCCTGTACACAGCTAGCCTGATAAACTTGGACTCTCCATCCTCACTGTTGATGAGCATACCGCATACATACTGTATATGACCATACAAAATGTGCCTTAATGTGGCAGGTGATGAACACAAAGGACAAGAGGGATCCTCTCCTACCCAGAGGTTTAGGTTCTGTGGTGATGGGAGAACATCATATGTTGACCTGATAAGGAAACTGATCCTACTCTCTTCCATTGACCAGAGGTCTTGCCAGCCCATCTTACATTGTTCCACACTTTCCCATCTCATCCACTCTCCCTGCTTGGCCTGGGAAATGACTACCAGCTTCCTCCTTTGAGCTGGGCCTGCCTCTTGTGCCATTTAGGAGGAGTTATACTGAGCCCAAAACCCCATATTCCATGCTGTACCTGTCCCACAATATCACCAATTTGAAAGACAGCCTTTGCATCTACCACAGATTTCTTTGCTGACCACTTTATACCAGTTGTTTTTACACAGGTGCTGCCACAGGTGCAGCTTGCCTGATAGAGCACGGCTGTTTATGCTCTTCAACCCTTCCACTGCTTGTCGTCTAACTTCTCCCACTCAAACTGTGTCCTTTAGATCCACGTCGTACCATCGTAACCAAGAGTCTTTTCTGGCTTCTCAGAAACTGTTGGTAATGCCTCACCATTAATGAAGAATGTTTTATCTACTACCTTTCCTTTAACTATCGAGATGCTCCTTGATTTTAGAGGGCTTAGGGCCGTTTCACATATCGCGTCTTTTGCGCGCTCAAGTTCATTATTTCAAATGTAGGCGCGTGGTATGCGCGCTCATAATGGAAGCGATGCGGTGCGACGCGCTCGTTTTTTCCATGCGCATCCGCGCAACATAGATATAAAAACATCTCAACTTTTCAGAATACCGCAAGCGCACCATACGCACACAATAGGTCATGTGACAAGAATCAACTGAAGTGCAACCGCCCTGGCGCTTTGGAAAATGGAGAATTTGGCGCGCCCAGCGTTTTCTACGCGTTTTTAAGCGCTATATGTGAATCCGGTCTTAAATTGCATTTGTGTCCATTAAATATTATCGGTTAACTTACCCAATAACCAATTAGTACAGACTACTGTTGTAGTCATAAGATATGTCACAGCAAGTTGCTTTCAGTCAAAGCAGCTCAAACATGCATTTTTGTTTGGGACAAGGCTTAAACCTTGTCTGTGAAACCAGGGTTCAGTTTTTAAAAGGCAAAGTCTCTTTCAAGACTTCAAAGTTAATACCTACTGCTATGATTGAGAAACATCTTGTCATATGGATATGGAGCTGTTGACCAGTCCTGCCAACGTTGCTGTGCACTGATCAATTAACGTATTGTTTCAGTAAGCCAACTATTAAGTAACTACTATTTGTTACTGTTGCATGACTGTTTCTATTAGAGTATTTATTTAAGTTATCTCTACTACTTAATGTTTGACTGCTCTCTTGTAGTTGTGTACGTGGCAAATATCTGTGGACGACGGACAAGTTGTTAGACTAAGCTTTCAGAATTTCAGTCTGGAAACGCAGGATGTCTGTGAGTTTGACTATGTGGAGGTTTACGACAGTACAGACACAGTTCCCAACACTGTCCTGGGGAGGTAAGAATACTACATTACGTTTTCTGCTTTTTTCTACATTTAAAAACTTTTTTCTAAAATTCATCACTACATAGTCTAACATATTTGAATTGAATTTTTTATCAACTACATTATGTGCATTATCTTGAATCTGACTTTAATTGTGTTATAGAACAGCTAAATTCTTTTTTTTTTTTTTCAGGGAAAGTTGTATTTGATTAATTGGAGCAATTATACAGTTGTTAAACGCTGTCAGAATGATAGCAATTGATCCTTTTTACAGACTATGATGATGCAATTCTGCAGTAACAATATTAGCTATGGCCCCCCATGTACCTCTATACTAGTTTACCCTGCCACACTCCAAACCCCAAAACACTCCTTGTATGCTTTTGAGGTTTTTGTAAGGTTTTGGATAATGGCTTCTGATGGATTTGGAAATGACTTTCACTTTCATATAATTTCACTTTCATATAATTCTAAAGGATTTGGTAATATTTGAGTCTTAGTAATGACTCGCATTTTAGTCACTGTTACCATGACCTTTACTTTAGAATTAATTATATATTATGCAATATTATGTTTTTAGTAGTTCTTAGTAGTCCTCTGGGAGTTATGAAAAAAACATTTTTTGTCCAAAGGCCTCAATAATAATTAAAAACAAAGCTATGACATCAAAAGTTTGTAAGGTAGTACAACTGAATCCAAAATGATTTAAATATATTCTGATACTTATAAAGGATTTTTAAAGATTTTGAAGTGTCAAAATGTCATTCTGTTTAACCATCAATAAGGCCAATACAGCCATTTAATTTGTGATTAAAATATCTTAAAATGTAATAAATTTATATATTTTTTTATTCTGGCATGATTGGCACGGAACATCATAAATCAACATTGTGCAAAATAGGGATGGGCATTTGATTAAATTTTCTTAGTCGATCGTCGGAAGAATTAACGATCATCTATCGATTAATCATTAATATACATACATACATACATACATACAAAAATACAGCGTGTTTTTCCTCGATTAGATCTTTATTACAAGATGATCAACTTGTGGCAGTTAAACTGGGCGTTCAGTTAGGCTAAATTTGAAGATATGGTAAATTTGAAGATATGCTCTAATGCAACTGAACCTGCAGCTGCAAGTTGGCCCACGTGAGACCCTTGTTCATTCCAAAATAATAAATAATAATAAAAAAAAAACTTAACCAAAAACATAATAATATTTGGATCTGACAGGTTTTGTCAAAATGTAACTCAACTATCCAAGGCACGGAGTCGAGAAAGGGTGAGAGAGATTAGCATACCTAACAATCATTAGGCTAGGCAAAGCATCATAAAAAAATAACTAGCATACAACTTCTGCTCCAGTCTACTGATTTTTGTTGAGATAGATAAGCATGTTGATGACAAGATCTGGGGTCAGACGCGACCACAACCTGCATGGTGACCGTCAAGCCTTGTTTACACTTTCGCCTGGCTCTTCAACGCGGCGAGTCTCTGCAGACTGCGCGCGCACCTCCCCAAATGGACGAGGTGTTCTCGACGCGCTTGCCTGACTGTGAAACAGCGAATACCGCAATGACTTCATTTTTGCCGCGCGCACCTTCACGCTCGTGCGGAGGCGTCGAATGTAAACAAATGCTTCAGTCCAGTCGCTGAAAACACCGCTCTGATGAGGGGACTGACGTTTCCGGGTTGCACAGGTTCCTCCACGCTAACATGACCAACCCGGGGAACACGTTCACTTTCCACTCACACTACGCAACGCAGCAGCATTAGTTTAATGATAATCGATAACAAATTAATGTGATCGACGAAATTCTTAATGAGCAATAATCGATCGTCGATTAATTATGCCCATCCCTAGTGCAAAATGCTATTCAAATTATGTGTAGAAGTCATTGTTTTGTTATGAGAAAGAATGTCCGGAAAAATTCGGAGTAACCAATTTAAAGGCACCATTTTGGATCAAGTCATGTGGTCAATATCATGTGACAGGATGTGACATTATTGAGACACCTGCTAAGGGCCACACAGTTGTCAAGAAAAGTTAGTAACTCTCTTAATTATTAAAAAAAAAAATCATATTTTCACTTGCTCATACGCATGTCACAAAATATTAGGTCATTCGGTACAACCGCTATAAAACATGGATAATATTGTAATATTTTAAGAACTTGTTCTAAATATAAAATGTTTGATTGTCCTTTTGCTAGATAGCTAGCTTACTATCCTGCTAGATATCAGCCTGATTGCACTGAATGAAGATTTTGTCATTCGGTATAATCAAAAGTGTCATTCGGTTCAACCGAAATTTTCATTATGCCGAATGACCTTCTGGTTGTACCGAATGACAGTAATGTGTCATATTTGTACATATCTGGAATTAATAAATACAACATTTTATTAATATAAAATGTGCAGAGTACATTATTACATCATTTTGACTGAATTTTACCTTTGCAGATGCCTTTATAAAATAAGAAATAAAGCAGCTCACTAATGGGCAAGGATCAATGCTGATCCTGTTAAAAAAGAACAGATGCTCGCCAAAAGAAGAGAACGTTTTTTTATTTATTATTTATATTATTCAATAATACAGGTGCCCTAGCCTGGGAAAACGCAGAACACTTCCGGCACATTTAGATTTGCTCTGAAAGTTAGTCTGGCAAAGAGCTCTTTCAAACCCATTTCCAGTCCGCAGAAATCACCAGGGTTCCCGCGGGTCCTTAAAAAGTCTTAAAATGTCTTAAATTAGATATTTAAAATTTAAGGCCATTAAAAGTCTTATTTTTAGGTATGAAAGGTCTTAAATTTTAGATGACACTTCGACTCAGTCATATCTTAATGTTTTCCAAATTAAAACCATCTAATTTGCGTATGTCTTAATTTTTATCTTTGTGGATTTGCTTGTTCACGTGACAATTCGCGTCATATTCGCGGCAGAATAACGTCCGTCTCCTGCACGCGAGACAGGAGAGGAGGAGAGAAGAAAGTTGGCAAATGTCAGTTAAGTCGTAAGTTAATTCTTTATGTGCGTAGAGGTGTGCGATGTGTATTGTCTATTATGATACTCTATTCTTTTAACGATGGACGAGGCACTGTGAGTGTGAGCTGACATCGCATTTGTCTCTCGTGTTTTCACGGCGTGATGTGTGCAGTTATAGGCATAGACATGTATTTATTATGGTTATAGGTATGTCCCCAAATTAGTTCTTGCCTTATATTTATATCATGTTGTTATATTAGAATATCACATCAGTAAGAGTGCCGTTTTCCCGTGCACAAGTGTGATATTTATGTTATACAATAGTTAAATTAAAAATAAAGTGACATTCACATTGTGAGTTAGTTTTTAGCCATAACATTATCGATATTGTTTGTTTTCCCTTTATTTCGCCGACTAGAATTTCAAAATGAAACAATAGCAGAGTCTCAATGCAACAGACAGCGATGACTTCTTGAAGGAAATCCACGTCTTGAACGAGTCATTTTAACGATTCAATCACTTGCTTCTTTCCCGTTTGAACAAATCGGTTGAATGAATGACTCCCTCAACTCGCTTATTAAGACAGCGATTTGCCGCCGCCTACTGGCGGTTTTAGTTTCATATTAAAAGTAAAAAATTAGAAATCATTTCACATTTAAATATTGAATATTGATTTTTTTAAAAAACCTTATAGCTTGATTTGTGCAATTGTAATTGGAGTGTATATATTAATGGCACTTCTAAGGCTGCTTCTGCGTCTACTCTGCACTGCAAAGATGGATTTTTGATTGAATGATTTAATTAGACTGCTAACAGTGGTACTGTATAATTATTGTGTAATGAAATATTATTGTATAAATAAGTATAATTACTGTATATATGTGATGCACGTGATGCATAACTCTAAATAAGTTTAGAAAAAACAATCTCCATAAATAGGTGAAAATGCCCTGGAAATCAATTTAAGGTGGCAAATATTGCACATTAATTAATAATTTCTGTCACTGCTGTGAACTGACCACTGCATAGAATATGAAAAATGTAAATATCTCCGCGAGTCTGCTGTCAACAACAGGCCTAAACCAGCCATGGCACCAGCACAAAAACACAATCAGTAAAATATCAACTAATTATTGTTGATAAAAATTAGTTGATATTTTACTGATTTTGTTTTTGTTTTGTGTTTATCAACAAAACGTGAAAATATCGAGATATATTTTGTCAATATCGCACACCCCTAATGTATGGTATTAATTTTGATTTCTTCAGGTCTTAAAAAGGTCTTAAAAAGCCTTAAATTTTACTTTAAAAAGTGTGCAGGAACCCTGATCACGGCACCAATCAGAAAGGTTGGGGTGGGCTTTACACGATGACGACAGCGCTGGGATTTTGCTTTAGAAGCAGATTTTGTAGCCTACATTACACAGATGGACACCGCCATCAAACATCACTCGCTCGATTCAGCTATCGCGTCTGTTTTTAAGCAATGTGAACGTTTCCTTTTTGATAAAAACCGAGCAAAGAACAATACTCGGAGATGTTTCTCTGCCGGCCGCCGCTCTGCAAACATCATCTCCTTCATCGCTCTGATTGGTTTTAGGTCTACCCGTGACGTCCACTGGTGACGCCCCTCTGGAAATAATTTGTCTATGATGCTTTGCCAGACCATATCTCAGTTACAACTGAGAATGGTCTGGTTTTAACCAGGCTACAAGTGCCCAAAAGTACCTCACAGATATGGTGAAGGGAATGCCCAAAAAAACCTGGATCAGTGTCATAAGGACAAGGAGGTGGGCTAATTTTTACTCAGGAAATCAATCAGTCTTTCAAGATCATCATGAAGCTATTAAGCCACACCCTAGCAACCATTTAGAGCACCCTAGAAACTGTTTGCATAGACTGCCATTATAAAGGCCCAGAAGGTTATCTTTGCTGCACATTGTCATAGAGACAAGGAGGTGGGCTCATTCTACTCAGGCAACCAATCAGTCTCTCAGGATATTTGTGAAGCTATCAAGCCACGTCCTAGCAACCATTAAGAGAACCCTAGCAACCAAAAAAGAGAGGGATATCTTCAAATCCAAATGTTAGAAGCATTGGGGTTGGTTTATATTCATACTGGCAAGCAGCCTTTGGAGTAGCATCATTAACGGCTGCCAAGCCAGCAACCAAACAGAGTACCCTAGAAACCACCCAGAGTATGCCAGAAATCACATAGCAACACCCTAGAAACCACTCAGAAACCTTAAAACGAAACTTCAAAGCTTGTCTTGTCGAACTTAATCTAGTTATTATTACTAGTATATTATAATACCTTATAAAACGGTTAGTTCCAATCCTTGATTCTGATTGGTCAATAGCTGTGCTTTATTCACGATAAAACACGGCTATGACCGCTTCACCCAATGGTTAAAACAGTGATAAATAGCACTGCACCCTAAGCAACACCCTTAGCAACCACACATATCAATATAGGCTACACATAGAAAAAAACTTAAGAATTAAAAAGGCTAAAATGTTTAAAGTAAATTTCGATTTAATAGGTGGCATGACGATGGATAAGTGGTTTGAGGAACAATTTGGAGAGACTTCTACAAATACGAAACGTCGTGCTGAGCTGAAGTGCTGAAATGTAACTTTGACACATTCGAGAAGACTCGTAATGAAAAAAATACCGTGCAGCAAACCCAATGGCCAGTTCGGTGACTGGTGTAGTGAAAAGGGTTGCAGCATAGATTTTAAACAAATCACCAAGACGAAACTCAACGCACTTATCCGTGACTTCTACAGAACTGTCAGAAGCTCCAAAGGAGAAAAATATGGGATCAGTAGCTATGTACCATTATGTGCGGGTCTGAAAAGATTCCTGAATGATCCACCTTTGAGTTTGCAATATGCTCTATTTTGCATTAGTAACTAAAGAAAACTGAGTGATTAACAGAAACACCTGCCAATATTATATTATATTATATTAGTAGTAGTAGTAGAAGTAGTAGTTGTGACGGGCTGGTCAAGGAGGACGACGAGGAGGGTAGTGTTACGAATCTGGAGACGAGATGAGATCCAAGTGCAGCTTTATTTAGAGTCATCAAACAGGCAGGGATCAGGAAACAGCAAAACAGGGATATCAGAGAGTGAGCGCAGAGAGTCGTCAGGAAACAGGCAGGAGATCGGGGCAGGCAGCAAACAGGCAGAAGTCAGGAAACAAACCAGGATCAAAACCAGAGAAACCAGAAACAGGATATACGCTCAGAAATTACAGGCCGTGGCAATGTAATACTTCGCACTGGGTGAGTGTAAGAGTGTGGCTTAAATAGAGAGTCTGATGAGGTGCAGGTGTGTGTGTAATCAGTCACCGGGATGAGGCATTATGGGAAATGGAGTTCTGGAGAAGTGATCAGTTCTGATGTGGAGTGCCCTCTGGTGATTCTCTGGGGCACTCCAACTGGTAATCGTGACATAGCCCCACCCCAAAGAGCGGCTTCCAGACGCTCAAAACAAACAAAACTGTCCAGGTGGGCGGTGGAGCGAAGGCGGATCTGGGGGTGGGATGGAGGGCCAGGTCCGTGGAGCAAAAGAGGAGCAGGTGACAGGCTGTGCAGGCGAAGGCCAGGGCGGAGCTGTCGGACCCTCGGGCGTCCAAGGCGAAGCAAGCCAGAGCAGAGCAGGCTGTGGACGTGGCCAGGGCGGAACTGTGGGACCCTCGGGTGTCCACGGCGGTGAAGACCCCTCGGGCGTCCACGGCGGTGAAGACCCCTCGGGCGTCCACGGCGGTGAAGACCCCTCGGGCGTCCACGGCGGTGAGGACCCCTCGGGCGGCCACTGCGGTGAGGACCCCTCGGGCAGCCACGGCGGTGAGGACCCCTCGGGCGGCCACGGCGGTGAGGACCCCTCGGGCGGCCACGGCGGTGAGGACCCCTCGGGCGGCCACGGCGGTGAGGACCCCTCGGGCGGCCACGGCGGTGAGGACCCCTCGGGTGGCCACGGCTGTGAAGACCCCTCGGGCGGCCACGACGGTGAAGACCCCTTGGGCGGCCTGGGCGGTGATGCCTTCTCAGGACCAGACACCGACTCGGGACCAGACACCAGCTCAGGAACAGACACTAGAACAGAAATGGTCACAAACACAGAAACAAACACAGAAACAAACACTGGCTCAGGAACAGACACTGGGTCGGCCATCTTGTCCGGAGACACTGGGTCGGCCATTTTGTCCGGAGACACTGGGTCGGCCATCTTGTCCGGAGACACTGGGTCGGCCATCTTGTCCGGAGACACTGGGTCGGCCATCTTGTCCGGAGACACTGGGTCGGCCATCTTGTCCGGAGACACTGGGTCGGCCATCTTGTCCGGAGACACTGGGTCGGCCATCTTGTCCGGAGACACTGGGTCGGCCATCTTGTCCGGAGGCACTGGGTCGGCCATCTTGTCCGGAGACACTGGCTTGGAGGCGGCCATCTTGTCCGGAGACACTGGCTTGGAGGCGGCCATCTTGTCCGGAGATACTGGCTTGGAGGCGGCCATCTTGTCCGTAGACACTGGCTTGGCAGAAGTGACATGAAGCGTCTCTGGCTCGGCAGAAGTGACGAAGCGTCTCTGGCTCGGCAGAAGTGACGTGAAGCGTCTCTGGCTCGGCAGAAGTGACGTGAAGCGTCTCTGGCTCGGCAGAAGTGACGTGAAGCGTCTCTGGCTCGGCAGAAGTGACGTGAAGCGTCTCTGGCTCGGCAGAAGTGACGTGAATCGTCTCTGGCTCGGCAGAAGTGACGTGAAGCGTCTCTGGCTCGGCAGAAGTGAAGTGAAGCGTCTCTGGCTCGGCAGAAGTAAAGTGACGCGTCTCTGGCTCGGCAGAAGTGACGTGAAGCTTCTCTGGCTCGGCAGAAGTGACGTGAAGCTTCTCTGGCTCGGCAGAAGTGACGTGAAGCTTCTCTGGCTCGGCAGAAGTGACGTGAAGCGTCTCTGGCTCGGCAGAAGTGACGTGAAGCGTCTTTGGCTCGGCAGAAGTGACGTGAAGCGTCTCTGGCTCGGCAGAAGTGACGTGAAGCGTCTCTGGCTGGATGGTCTCAGGCTGGACGGTCTCTGGGAACGCCCCCTCGGCCTTATCCTCAAAGCCCACAGTAAATGATGAGCCGCTAATTCTCAGGGCGAATCCAATATACTGACATAAAGTCCATTGAGGGGTATTATCAGGCATGAGATAATTTATTATGTCCTTAAGTCCATATCGGAAAGCATCTTTTAAGACTGAATCATCCAAGTCCACCCCATGGCATAACTCACAAAATTCCTCAACATATTCCTCTATAGAACGATTACCTTGGCTGAGGCGGAAGAGACTAATAAGTGGGTCCATGGTGGATCTCGGTTCTCTCTCGGCTGCTGGATCTGAAGAGGCGAAGTATTCTGTTACGAATCTGGAGACGAGATGAGATCCAAGTGCAGCTTTATTTAGAGTCATCAAACAGGCAGGGGTCAGGAAACAGCAAAACAGGGATATCAGAGAGTGAGCGCAGAGAGTCGTCAGGAAACAGGCAGGAGATCAGGGCAGGCAGCAAACAGGCAGAAGTCAGGAAACAAACCAGGATCAAAACCAGAGAAACCAGAAACAGGATATACGCTCAGAAATTACAGGCCGTGGCAATGTAATACTTCGCACTGGGTGAGTGTAAGAGTGTGGCTTAAATAGAGAGTCTGATGAGGTGCAGGTGTGTGTGTAATCAGTCACCGGGATGAGGCATTATGGGAAATGGAGTTCTGGAGAAGTGATCAGTTCTGATGTGGAGTTCCCTCTGGTGATTCTCTGGGGCACTCCAACTGGTAATCGTGACAGGTAGAATTAACACTGATATTTTAATAAATGAAACTCGGAAACAGGCAGACAGGATGACAGCAGGTAACACACAAACAATACCGGACAAGGGAGTGAAGACAGGCAGGAACTTAAATACACAGTGACGGTGATTAACAAATGACAAACAGCTGTGCGGGAGGTGATGAGTGTCCATGGCAACAGATGAGGGCAGAGAACTCAGACGAGGGGAACACGTGGTGAATCAAAACACAGACAGTCCAAGGGTGGTGACAGTAGTATTATAAGAATAGTTTTCTTTTTCTTTTTAGTTACCAAGGAAGAAAACTCAGAGGCAAAAGAAAACAACTGCCAATTGATGAACTTGGCCAAAAGTATAAAGAAAAAAGGAGGCTTATCCATATAAGGTCAAAACGAATGCAGAGAGTGAAGTAAGAGACCATAAATAATTTACTGAACCTGAGCCCGGAGTCACCTGAAATCCCAATGAACACTGAAGAAAAGTTTGATGGAGGATGAAGTGGCCATTCACATAGACTTTTTAGAAAATTTCAACTGCAAGCTGAACACCAAGGTGCAGGCTATCACTTTGGTGGTAGTAGGCAGCAGGCCACTATCAACACCAGTGTGATATATACAGTTTAAAAAGATGTAAGAGAGCTAAACACTACCATTGCTAAACTACATGTTATAAGCGATGGTCTGGTCACACAATACCGGAACAAGAAAAAGTTGTACCTCACCAGCACAATCCCGTTCCTTAAGGGGTTTACATAAGTGACATGGAACTTTTCTGAAAAAGCTCATGGCAAGGGGGCACCGGATGGTGTTGGTGGGGCTGTGAAGTGATGTGCTGATGCTTATGTTCACCTTGGGCAAGACACCCAGACACCAAAAGAGCTCTTCAGTATGCTTAATGCCAGAGGCTCAAAGGTAAAATTCTTCTGGATTGAGGACAGTGGCAAGTATGATGAGGCATTACCCTTTTATCTCCCTGCCGTTAAAGGGACAATGAAATTGCACCAAATAAACTCCAGAAAAGCTGGGAAAATACATCATTGTGATGTATTTTTGTTTACGTAATGTTTTAATGTTTGAAGTACTTTTTACATTAAAAGCCTATTATATTAAAGGACCATTTCACCCATGGGAACATTAATCTTTATTGAAAGTGGGTCATATGTGTAGTTGAAATGTAAAATAAATTTCGAATTTGATGCCTTCTTGACCGAGAAAAGACATAACACCACATTGCACAGCTCCGCAAGCCACTCCCACTAATCCAGAACAGTGCCTATGAGGTATCTGCCTTTCAGAGAAATCACTCTTCCGTCTATAAGGCTAGCTACCACCAGAGCTTGAAATTCATTTCACATTTAAAATTTCTAGGTAGTTGGCGAACTCATTAGTGAATTACTCCTCATTTGTATTTCTTTCAAAATGGTGAATTATTGCATGATACAGGGATGTTCATTCAGAACATAAGCGGTGCAAAACTAGGATGGTTCACATCACAACTTAAACGTCCGTCCTCGCATGATTCAGAGATTTTGTCCAGGAGAAATTGGCATCGTTGAAATTGTTTTCTGCAGACAGACTCTATCTCTGTGTCCATAGGCACACAGTGAGAGCACAGGCACCACGAGTCTGCCCAGCTCAAGTCAGTCAGAGCTCCTCATCCGCAAGAGGCAGCCGTCTCCTGTTCCTCCACCAGCCTCAGCTGCTCTTCGCTATACTGCGGCTAGTAAAAGTAGCCTCGAACATCTGATTCGAGCATCAGACTTTAGAAATCCTCTTCTTCCATATCATATTGATTAGCTACTTTTCGCCATTGTCGTAACTTTACATCTGGCTCCACAGTGCCTGGTAGCTTAGCTTCCAAACAAGATGAAGGATATTGTTTTTAGTTTCAGAAAGTGAAGTCCCACCCACTTATCTGTAATAGGTCTGTAGCGTGAGTGGGTCCCACCCCCTGGAAAAATAAGGAATGAGTGTTTGTTGTCTCAACCCCTTTACCAAAATATGTGCCTTCTTGCTTACAATGACGCAATATTGCGATTTTTACATCATTATAAGTAGGAATCGCAACACTGAAATTCTTATTTCTCCTGTCTCAGGGAAAAATGAGGTAATGCACGACCATTCCAAAATATGTCTGGGTTTCTCACGATACAATGCTGAATGTAAATAGGTGAAGTGTCCCTTTATATTAACAATAAAAAGCTATTTGTGTCTGTTTATTGTCTTAAATATTCATAATGTCAAGGGCAGAGGACATAGTCATTCGATAAAACCAATATAGTAAATATTTAAATTGAATAATATTGTTTTAAATAATTAAAGGAACCACAATAATACAAATATAAAGCAGATAAGGCTTTTTTTCTACATTTCCTTTTTCCCTGTGCAATGTTTTACTTGAATATGTTGGAGGGTTTAGTGTTAATACATAATTGATACATTTACAAGATCAGTGAAAATGTTATTTTATATTTCTTCCGTGTTACACACTATATACTATCTCATCATCTCTGTCTAATGTGTAATCAGGTTTGTTCATGAATAATTATCTGCAGATTAATAATTTTAAATATATTCATGGTTAAAACGAATGACTTTTTTTGGTTACAAATTTTGTCGGTCCAGTAAAAAATGGCAAAAGCGGTGTTAATTGATTGTACAAACCACATAATCTTATTAACACCTAGGTAAACTAAAAAAATGGTTTCAAAATTAGTTCAAAAATAGATCTCTATTATATTTTATTACATTTAAATACCTTATTCGTCAATGACCCAGTTACTGATTAGCAAATAGTGAATTACCTCATCTGACTGAGTGCTATTGCTTATTGTTAAGCATTTTCTTGTTAGTTAATTGTAGCTAATAGTAGAATGTTAATAGTGCACTACTCATTTGTTCCTGTGTAGTTATTCATTCATGATGGACCTATTCTAAAGTGTTACCCTGTAGTACATAAACTCCCATTCCTCAACACATACAGGTCTTACAGAATCAAAATAAGTCACAGTATTCCTAACATAATACTGCTAACCATCACACAGTCCTTTCTGCATTTTTATAATTAAATCTTCACTTCACAATATTATGCACCACTATCATTCATTGCAGGTATTGTGGTTCAGCGCTGCCTCCCGATCTTACCTCTTCTGGACCTGCGATGACTGTTGTGTTTGTGGCAGACGACGGTGTTGCTGACAGTGGTTTTTATGCATCATTTAAGGCCATATCTTTTTCAGAAAGTGAGTACCACATGACTCCTCAGCTTTTGTCAATTTAAAATTTTGTCAACATTTTTATAAACCTCTATCTTTGTAAAGTTTGTCAGTTTGTAAAGCTGCACTGCATGATGTCTTTCTGCTTTAAGGAACTTGCAGTCCAACTCAGTTTGCCTGTGGCACTGGGGAGTGTCTTCACCAGGATTGGCTGTGTGATGGATGGAATGACTGCACAGATGGAGCAGATGAGCACGACTGCATTAACTCTACTTACCCTCCTTTCAGTGAGAAAATCTATATTTTAGGACTCGATTCAATGCATTAGTTTAATAAATTAAACATAATATATAAATTAGTTGGGGTAAAAAAATAATGCCTTAGAATTTTAATACATTTAATGCAACCGCCCCACCCCAGACCTACGTTGGTAATTAGACATTTCATACAGTTGATGGTGATGAACATGATGCACCTAAATATGCCTAGAAAATTCAAGATACTGGGACAAAAACTCATCCCTGTATGAGTTGTTGTCTCATATTTACATCATATGATATAGTTCCTGTTAGTTTTTGTTCCAAACAGCACGAGTGCAAGTGTGATATTTTATACAACAGATCAATAAATAAGAAATTAATATTGTGATATATTTTAGACACAATATTGTCTGTTTTGGTTACCTACAGTCATGCTCAAAATTAATGGTACCCCTGGTAAATGATCAAAACTGGCAGTAAAAAATAAAATATGCATTGTTTATCCTTTTGATCTTCCATTAAAAAAATTCACAAAAATCTAACCTTTCATTGAAGTAAAATAATTTAAAGTGGGGGTAAATCACTTTATGAAATAAACGTTTTTCTACAAAACACGCTGGCCATAATTATTGGCACCCTGTTATTAAATACTTTTTGCAACCTCCTTTTGCCAAGATAACAGAGTCTTTTCCTATAATGCCTGATGAGTTTGGAGAACACCTGACAAGAGATCAGAGACCATTCCTCCATATAGAATCTCTCCAGATCCTTCAGAATCACAAGTTCATGTTGGTGCTTCTTCTCTTCAGTTCACTCCACTCATCAGGTCAGGGTCTGGGACGGTCATGGCAGAAGCTTCATTTTGTGCTCAGTTACACATTTTTGTGTTGATTTTGATGTTTGTTTTGGACCGTTGTCCTGATGGAAGATCCAACCATGGCTTTTTATGAGATTTCTAGCAAAAGGCGTCAGGTTTTGATTTTTTTTTTTATCTGTTTTTACTTGATAGAATCCATAATACCATTTATCTGAACAAGATGTCCAGGACCTCCAGCAAATAAATAGGCCCATAACATACAAGATCCAGCAGTATATTTAACCGTAGGCATGGGGTACGCTTCATCCCTGTTTGCACCAAACACATCTGCTGGGTTTGCTGCCAAAAAGCCCTTTTTTTCCATTTTATCTGACCATAGAATCCGGTCTCTTTTGAAGATCCAGTCGTGTCTGACCACTGAATATGCTAGAGTTTGCTTTTGGAGGAGCGAGGAGAATTTTTCTTGAAACCCTCCCAAACAACATGTGGTGACGTAGGGGTTGTTTGTTTTTCATTTTTTGGGTGCGTTTGGTTGTTCTTTGGCCACTCAAACTTTCATCCTCACTGTCCATTAAAAAAATATACTGTAGACACACATCTTCTTCCTGGCAGAATCATAACATCTTTAGTTGATTATAACTTCTTAATTGCTGCCCTGATGGTCAAAATGGAAATTTTCAATTCTTTAGCTATTTTCTTACATCCACTTTGGATTTAGTGAAGCTCAACAATCTTTTGCTGCACATCAAAAGTATATTCTCTGGTTTTACTCATTGTGATGGATGATTCAGGGAATTTGGCCTTTGTGCTTCCTCATATTTAAACTCCTGTGTGACAAGAAGTCGAAGCTGAACAATTTCATGTTCCTAGTCACCCTGGTGTGCTTAAAAATTTAATATTAATGGGAATGTACTTCAGAGATATTTATTTTTCTCATAAAACATTCTAGGGGTGCCAACAATTATGTCCAGCATGTTTTGGAGTAAAACATTTATTTCATAATGTGATTTACCCCCACTTTCAATTTTTTTCTTCAATAAAAGGTAAGAATTTTGCCAGTTTTTTGAATGGAAGATCAAAAGGATAAACAATGCAGATTTAATTTTTACAGACAATTTTAATCAGTGTTTCTGATTGAATTCAACAGTGTTTTGAATGAATCAAATGATCGGGTGTACCAATGATTCAATGGCCCATTCATAAAGAGAGCCATCAGGCTTTTTCAACTTGAAGTGGTCCTGGGCAGACCGATCAGTGTATGACATCAAAGTACCACGAGAGCTGACGGCTCTGTATACTTTGATGTCATACACTGATCAGTCTGCACAGCACCGCTTCAAGTCAATCACACCTATTTACTTCATTCTTGCATGAATCAGCCATTTGAATAAATTGAATTAATTATGACTAATTTAGACATTTACCACCATCTACTGGCAGTTTTAGTTCCTTGTTAGAGTATTAATTCATTCAGAAAAAAAAAACCCAGTTAAAGGTATAGTTCATCCAAAAATTAAAGTCATCATTTACACTAAGAGGCACAATACGGGTCGTTACTGAAGGCCCTGACTGAAACCCCATGGTACGCTACTGACTGTACTTGACCATATAGCTAAAGCAAAGCCTTGAACTAAAATATCATGATAAAAAGTGACATTTTAGGAGTCAAAAGTCACTCTCATTGAATAATCACATTCTTTTTTCTTCTTCTTCTTCTTCTTCTTATTCTTCTTCTCAGCTTCACCTTGTGAGCCCATCCGGGTTGAAATGTGCAGAGGTTTAAGCTATAATCTTACATCCTTTCCAAACATCTGGCTGACTGTTTCTGATCAGAGAGAGGCTGCTTCTATTCTGCACAAGTACAGGGTGAGACAGTTGTTCTCAATGTGTCAAGAGAGTTATCTTGATCAACAAGACAATTCACATTTTTATTTGAAAATTTTGTTCTGATATTATTGCAGGTGCTGATGGAGCTTGCCTGTTTTGAATCTTTTCGGCGACTAGTGTGCGGTATGTTTTTGCCCCACTGTAGCCCTCAGAGTGGAGTTCTGCAGCCATGCCAGTCCATCTGTTCCACAGCTGAGCAACAATGCAGTCAAGCTCTTAACCTGATCAACCTGAACTGGCCCTTCAACTGCCACCTCTTGCCTGATTCACAGGATCCCATGGAGTGTTGTCTTCCATAGGACAAATAAATGTGTTGGTAGATACGCCACAACATCAAAATCAAACTGGAAAATGAGTACCCTCAGTGGTATAAAACTGAAAATCTAGTAGCAAGAATTGTCCCTTCTGGGCATAAAGTGAAAGAGGACTCAACACTGTAAAAAAACGTCTCGGTTACATATGTAACCCTCGTTCCCTGAGTAGGGAATGGAGACGTTACGTCAGAAGTGACGGAGATTGGGGGTTTCGCATAGAAAGCCAATCCTCTTCGAGTATTTAAAAACGAGCCAATGGCATGCAATGCCTTGGGGCTGCGGATATTTGCATAGCGTACTCCGCCCTACTCCGTGAGTATAAAGGAGGAAGTGAACGCAACCGCAGTATGTCTTCGCTGAGGAGCCAAGACTGAACTCGGCATCTACCCAGCGATACAGCAGAAGTGGCAGGGAGACGTAACGTCTCCGTTCCCTACTCAGGGAACGAGGGTTACATACGTAACCGAGACGTTCCCTTTCGTAGTCACTTCGAGTTACGTCAGAAGTGACGGAGATTGGGGGTCTGTGCCATCACGCCATCTTCAAGCTGTCTTCCAGTGCCCTGCGAAAGTCTGGACCCCTGAGCCTTACCTTTTTTTTTTTTGGGGGATCCCACTTTGACACAGGATTACCAAGGTACACTGGGAAACATATCCCGGGAGGGACATGCTACCAGCTGCCTACCAAAGGGAGGACTTACGAATACACATATGGCCACATAGGAACGCATATGGAATCACTGGAGCACCAACCGCAGGTGGCTACTAAAATTTAACTCCAGGGGTGGCAGATGGCTTGCCAAGGGAAGACACATGCTCAGAGAGGCTTACAGTGGATAATACACATGAGACGGTTACCATGGGGAACCGTACGCATGGAGGTACCTAGCCAGCATCCAGAGCAACAGCAGTGGTGCCCGCATCGTCGGTGCTGGAGGACTCAAGACTTCAATGGAAGAACTGAGGAAATATCGCACTTATCCAGTCCGGGGAGTGGAGTGGCGAGCAAGCGAAGACACCTGAGCGGATCCAGAACTGGCCGAAATGAGTACGTGAGAGGATACCAGCTCAATTCGCAGATTATAGAATCTGGCGAAGGTGTTGGGTGTCGCCCAGCCTGCAGCTCTGCAGGTGTCTGTTAGCGAGGCGCCGTGCGCTAGAGCCCAAGAGGAGGCCACACTCCGAGTGGAATGGGCAGTCACACCAAGGGGGCACGGACGGCCTTGCTGCTGGTAAGACAAAGCAATGGCGTCCACTATCCAGTGGGACAGCCATTGCTTTGAGAGAGCCCTTCCCTTCTGGCTCCCCCCATGACAGACAAAGAGCTGGTCTGAGGTCCTGAAACACTGCGTTCTGTCGACATAGGTGCGGAGAGCACGTACCGGACAGAGCAGTGCCAAGGCTGGGTCTGCCTCTTTCAGGGGCAGCGCTTGCAGGTTCACCACCTGGTCCTGGAAGGGAGTGGTGGGAACCTTGGGCACATATCCAGGCTGGGGTCTCAGGATCACGTGAGAGTAAGCCGGCCCGAACTCCAGGCACGCTTCGTCAACGGAGAATGCGTGCAGGTCCCCCACCCTCTTGATGGAGGCCAATGCAACCAGGAGTGCTGTCTTCATGGACAGAAACTTTAACTCTACTGATTGCAAAGGCTCAAAGGGATGCCTCTGCAGAGCACTTAAAACTACCGAGAGGTCCCAAGAGGGTACGAGGGGAGGACGAGGCGGATGCAGCCTCCTCGCTCCCCTCAGGAACCTGATGACCAGGTCGTGCTTCCCTAAGGACTTACCTTCCACTGCTTCATGAGAAGCGGCAATGGCCGCAATGTAAACCTTAAGGGTGGAGGGCGACAGCCTGCGCTCCAACCCTTCTTGCAGGAAGGAAAGCACGACCTCGATCGAACACCTCCGGGGGTCTTCTCCGCGAGAAGAACACCAATTGACGAAGAGGTTCCACTTCAACGCGTAAAGGTGTCTCGTGGACGACGCTCTTGCGGAAGTGATGGTTGCCGCCACCACAGGTGGCAGCGAACTCAACCTGCCCGCCGAGGGTGCCACAGAGTGCCCCGTCTCTGAGAGAGTAGGTCCTGTCTCAGAGGAATAGGCCAAGGAGGTGCTGTCGCGAGGAGCATGAGTTCGGAGAACCACGTCTTGGTGGGCCAGTAGGGGGCTACCAGCAAGACCTGCTCCTCGTCCTCCTTGATCTTGCACAACACCCGTGCAAGAAGGCTCACTGGGGGAAACGCATACTTGCGTGGGCCCCGTGGCCAGCTGTGCGCCAGCGCATCTGAACCGAGCGTACCCCCGGTCAGGGAATAAAACTGGGCGCAGTGGGACGAGTCCCGAGAGGCGAACAGATCTATCTGTGCCTCCCCGAACTGGTCCCAAATCAGCTGGACCGACTGGGGATGGAGTCGCCATTCGCCAGAGATGGGACGGACCCGTGACAGCTCGTCGGCTGCCAGGTTCCGGTCTCCAGGAATGTTTACTGCACGAAGGGACCTCAGGTGCTTCTGACTCCATATCAAGAGGTGGCGGGCGAGCTGCGACAACCGGCGCGAGCGTAGACCCCCCTGGTGGTTGATGTACGCTACTGCCGTAGTGTTGTCTGAACGGACAAGCACATGCTGGCCCGAGAGCAACGCTCTGAAGCGGTGCAGGGCGAGCCGTACTGCCAGCAGCTCGAGGCAATTGATGTGCATGAGGCGCTGGGCTCCTGTCCAGGAACCGGCGGCCGCATGCCCATTGCACATGGCATCCCAACCCGTGGTAGACGCATCCGTGGAGACAACGAGATGCCTGGAAACTCGCTGAATAGGGACCCCGGTCCGTAAGAAGCTGAGGTTCGACCACGGGAAGAAGGTTCGGCGGCACGCTGGAGTCACTGGAACTTGGAGCGAGCCGCGATGCCATGCCCACCTCGGGACTCGATCGCGAAGCCACAGCTGAAGCGGTCTCATATGAAGCAAACCGAGCGGCGTTGCCGCGGCCACGGATGCCATAAGCCCCAGGAGCCTCTGAAATAGTTTCAGTGGAACCGCACTCTTGCCCTCGAACTGTCGAAGACAAGTCAGCAGTGAGTGCGCGCGCTCGTTCGTGAGCTGCGCGGACATGGCGACCGAGTCTATCTCCATGCCGAGAAAAGAGATCCTCTGCACGGGGCAAAGTTTGCTCTTTTCCCGGTTGACCCGAAGGCCCTTGCCTAGGTGCCGGAGCACCAGGTCTCTGTGTTCGCAAACCTGAGCTCGAGAGTGTGCTAGTATCAGCCAGTCGTCGAGATAATTCAGGATGCGAACCCCGTGCTCGCGAAGGGGAACAAGGGCTGCCTCGACGATCTTCGTGAAGACGCGAGGGGACAGAGCTAACCCGAATGGGAGAACCGTGTACTGATATGCCTGGCCCTCGAAAGCAAACCGAAGAAACGGTCTGTGTCGAGGCAAAATGGAGACATGGAAGTACGCGTCCTTCAGGTCGATCGCTGCAAACCAATCCTGAAACCGAACACATTCGAAAATGCGTTTGGCCGTGAGCATTTTGAACGGTAGTCGATGGAGAGAACGGTTCAAAATGCGCAGGTCCAGGATCGGTCGTAACCCACCGGTCTTTTTGGGGACAATGAAGTAGGGGCTGTAAAACCCGGACCTCACCTCAGCTGGAGGGACCGTCTCGATTGCACCCTTCGTCAGCAGGGTCGCAATCTCCGCTCTCAAGACCGGGGCATTGCCACCGACCATCGTGGAGCGAACTCCCCTGAAACGGGGAGGAGACCGTGCGAACTGAATCGCGTAGCCGAATCTGATTGTTCTGATGACCCAGCGGGACAGCCCAGGAAGCGCTAGCCAGGCTTCCAGGAAGTGAACCAGCGGGGTCATTCGAACCACAGACGTCCCCCCAGAGAGGCAGCGAGGCGGGTCGACCGGCATGCGTGCAGGAGTTACCCCGCTCGGATGCACCGTCGAAGCCCGCTCCCCGACAGAAGGGACCAGGGAAAGCAGAGCGTTCCACGGGGGTCTGTTCTGCCGGGGGTCTGGCGATAGAGGGGGAAGGGATTGGCGTAGCCCGGGGACGACACACACACCCTTCCGCGCCCTCAGAGACAGAGAGGAGTGTGTGGGCTGACGCACTGGGACGTCGAGCACACCCACTCCAGTCTGTGGGCTCAGTGATGATGTCAAGTCTTTCTTTAACCAACTCAGGGTGCTGCCCACCCGTGGGAGCTGAGAACAAAAGATTCTCCCCCGGCCCTCCACCGGGGGAAGGAGGGGGCCTGCTACCGCCTCCTGGGAAAGACTCGACTTCGTCACTGAGCAGCCCGTGTCAGGATCGTCGCTTAGCCTGGCGTTTAGCGGGGCGTGCGGCCTGAGGGGGCTGTGACGCCTGCCTGCGGCCTCCTCCACGCCGTGGCCCGGGTGAAGGCTGCTGCTGGGGCCGGGCGGGAGGGAGGGGAGCCGCAGGGGGGCGTCCTCGGCGGCGAGCAGCGGGAGGCATCTGTGCCGGCGAGTGGGTGGAGGCAGCAGCTAGTCGCCGGGGCAGAATGTGTTTAATTGCCTCCGTCTGCTTCTGGGCAGTGGAGAACTGCTGGGCGAAGTCCTCGACTGCACCGCCGAAAAGGCCAACCTGGGAGAGTGGAGCATCGAGCAGACGAGTCCGCTCAGCGCTCTGAACGTCTGCCAGGTTGAGCCAGAGATGGGGCTCCTGGACCACACTGGTGGCCATCACCTGACCAACGGCGCGAGCGGCCACTTTCGTTGCCCGGAGAGCAAGGTCAGTGGCGGGCCACAAATTTTTAAATGCCGTTGGATCAGTCCCGCCCTCGCGCATGTCTCTGAGCATCTTCGCTTGGAAGACCTGCAAAGTGCTCATCGCATGCAAAGCGGAGGCCGCCTGTCCCGCTGCTCTATAGGAACGCGCCGCCATAGCAGACGAGAACCTACAGGCTTTGGATGGGTGCTTAGGAGGACCACGGGAGGAGGCGCTCTGTGGACACAGCTGCATCGCAACAGAGCGCTCCACCGGGGGCATCCCAGTGTACCCACGGGCGGCCCCACCATCGAGGGGGGGAAAGGCGGGGGAGAGATCGCGCTCTCGAGTGGACAGGGGAGCCCCCCAAGAGCGCGATAACTCGGCATGCAGCTCGGGGAAGAAAGGTATTGGAGTTGGCCGTGGCCTTGCGGCGGCAGCTTTGTCCAAAAACCAATCATCCATCCGTGAGAGATCGGGGCAGGACGGAGGATTCCATTCTAGCCCGATACTCCCAGCGGCTCGAGACAGCATGGCCGTCAGCTCGGGATCCGACACGGACAACGCTGGTACTCCCGAAGGAGGCAACGCAGCCGCATCCTCATCTTCCGAGGACTCTAGCCCGCCTAGTGATGCTGTGATAGACATCGCATCATCATCTGGAGCGCTGCCCGAAGCAGCCGGCGCCGCCGAAGAAGCAGCCGACTGGATCGAGCTAACGCTCGCTGGCTCTCGCACTGAGGCGGGAGGTGTGGCCCGAGGAAGCGTCGGGGCTTTATCCCACACCGTCACCGTTAACCCACCGGGTCCCCGAGTCGACGGGCCCCCTTCCGTGAAGGAAGCCGATCGAGTAGGGGGGACCGGGGCTCTCACTCTAGTGAGATCATCGAGCCTCGACCTCAGTGAAGCGATGGTCATGTTCCCACAGAAAGAACATGAGTCATCCACGAACGCTGCTGCTGCATGCTTAATGCCCAGGCATACAAAGCAGCGCTCGTGACCATCAGATGACGACAGAAATCTACCACACCCAGAAGAACACGGGCGAACCATCTTTAAAAAGACGTGCCGCGTGCAGCTCTTTCAATGAGAGGAGGAAATTCACTCTTTCAGCGCTGAGGCTACCAGGGAGAAGTGCAAAGTCTGGCAGACCACTGCTCAGATCGCAGGCGATGCAGAATCTCGCTGGGTACCGCCGTCACACCAACACTGAAGAGGACGCTCGTCTCGAAGAGTCTTGAACAGTGAGAATGGCTTTCAGGAGTGAAGAGGTTCTCTTGGCTCCGAAGCGAAAACACACTGCGGTTGCGTTCACTTCCTCCTTTTATACTCACGGAGTTGGGCGGAGTACGCTATGCAAATTTCCGCAGCCCCAAGGCATTGCATGCCATTGGCTCGTTTTTAAATACTCGAAGAGGATTGGCTTTCTATGAGAAACCCCCAATCTCCGTCACTTCTGACGTAACTCGAAGTGACTACGAAAGGGAATGTGCTTTAATGTTGTAAATAAAGCTAAATTGATTAGAAAACTTGGTAACACTTTATAACAAGGTTTCATTTGTTAACATTAATTATCTACATTGGTTAACAATGAAAAATAATTATATACTGTTTGTTAATCTCAACATTTACAAATTTTTTTATATCAAAAGTTGTATCTGTAAACAGTTAATCCACCATGAACTAAAATGAGTTTTTTTTATTATCTAACATTATCGAAAGTTAATTAATGCTGTTAATATATTTTTTTTTCTTGTTGTTGATTTATAGTTAACTCGTTAACTAATGTTAAGAAATTAGACATTATTGTAAAGCGTTACCAAATGTTTTTGTAAGTGTGACGGATGTTAATATTCATGAGTATATTCACTGAATGTGTTTCCTTTATCCTTCCTGTAAATTTGTATTGATTTACTTTACACTAATTTGTTAACTAAAACGCAATATATTTAGTTTTGAACATCGTTAGTGTCAATTTGGGAAAATAAGTTTTGATTTATTTGAACTGACGTCGTGACATGATTATCGTTCAGCTGAGCTCACGCTGCGTCCTCCTCAGACTAATTAGAGCGGGCTGAGGAGAGGTTAGCAGTTAGAGGTGCTCTTCCAATACATACAAGTTCTCAGAAGTTTGATTAAGTTAATAATATGCAGTATTATTATTGTTAAGACTGTTAAACATGTCCTAGGAAGTGTTTTATGAATGGATGGATAGGATTTGATAGTTTTATTACCGAGTACAGCAGTTTGAGTATGTGTGTGCGTCAACTGAGCGTGGTGATTTTAACTGGTTGATTAACTGGCCTTCAATCTGTGCAGGTGATAAAATCAAAGAAAACTTTTCTCATTGCTGTAGCCTCTTTAATCTATCCAGGTATGGTTTATATCTTTCAGTCTTCCTATGTATTCATTTTGTATTCATTTGTTTCTTTTCTAATTCATGATTGATTTAAAATTAGCTGCAAGAGATTATATTGTAGGCTATGATAAATGGCTGTGACAATTCATTTTGCACTTAATGTTTGCTACATGTTTTCATTTTTTACTCATTCGTTGTGGAAAAGAAGGAGGAGTACAGTCTTGTACAAATTCCTACTGATCTGTCAGATTCCAGACCTCTTGATATTCAGACAAGATTTTTTGGATGATCAGATCTACATCAATCCCAGATACAAAGTGTTGACATGATATAATTTTTATCTGCCTAATGCATTTTTGAAACTGTCCTATGCTGGATATATTTTTTACTGCTTGAAATAGTATCATTATAGTCTGAGTTCTATTAATTTTATTCATAGTTTTCATGACAATAAATGTTTTGAACTTATTAATGGTTGTCATTGGTCATTGTTTTATATAACTGATATTAGGCCAAAAATGCAATTTCTATAGGGTTGTACTGTAGGTGCATTTTCCTGCACATTCTGTGTAGCCATGGACAACACATACTGTGTTAAAATGACACATGTTTACACATCTTTATGTTAACCTTTCCTGACACATTACTGTGTTAAAATCATTTACACAATGAATGAGTTAAAATTAACACAAAACTAGTGGTCCTGGAGCTCACCCACAGATGTGTCAAAATTTAACACAGGTTGTGTCATTTTTGACACATTCTTTCTAAGAGTGTAGAACATGAGTGGCATGGAGCGACCTCAGATGCTTCTGACTCCACAGGAGGAGGTGGGAGGCGAGTCGCGACATGCGGCGGGAGCGTAGACCACCTTGACGGTTGATATACGCAACAGTCGCAGTGCTGTCCATACGGACCAGTACGTGCTTGTCTTTGAGAAACCGCTTGAGGCAGCACAAAGCCAAGCGTACTGCTTGCAACTCCAGGCAGTTGATATGCCTATGCAGCTGGGGCCCACGTCCACAGACCCGAGACTGCCGCTTTGTACGTGGCCCCCCACCCCATGGCAGAGACATCCGTGAAAACCACAGCATGCCTGGAAACCTGGACTAAGGGCACTCCGGCCCGAAGAAACGCAGGATCCGGGAGAAGGTTTGGCAACCGTGCGGGGTTACTTTGACCCTGAACGTGCCGCTCTGCCACGCCCACCTCGGGACTCAATCGTAAAGCCAGTGCTGGAGCGGTCTCATATGTAACAGGCCGAGCGGTGTTACTGCGGCTGCCATATGCCCCAGGAGCCTCTGAAATAGTTTCAGTGGAGCCTCGAAAGGACCTGAGGCAGGTGAGCACTGACTGGACGCATTCCTCCGTGAGGCGCGCCGTCTGGGCGACCGAGTCCAACTCCATACCGAGATAAGAAATCCTCTGCATGAGGCAAAGTTTTCTCTTGTCCCAGTTGACCTGAAGCCCCAACCGGCTGAGGTGCCATATGGACCACTCCTGGACCACTAATGTGGACATCGCCAAACCCAGCGAACGTGCGGCGACTTTCGTCCGGACCGTCGCCACACACAGCTCCTGCAGCAGAGCTGGGTCAGGACCACCCGCCTGCACACCAAGGAGCGCCCTCACTTGATGTACTTGCAAAAGCGCCATGGCATGCAGGGCGGAAGCGGCGTCTCCACACGCACCGTAGGCATCCTGGTTAGCCCAGAGGAAAACCCACAGGCGCGGGAGGGGAGTGAAGGGGCACCCCGCCAGGAGGAAGCGGTCTTCGGACACAGCTGCATCGCAATAGACCGCTCCACTGGGGGGATTCCCTCGTACCCATGTGCCGCTCCGCTATCAAGGGTGGTGAGGAAGGAGGAGCGAGGTTGTCCCCGCCTTAGCGCCAGGGGCGCTGACCAAGACTTCCTCAACTCCTCATGCACTTCGGGAAGAAAGGAACTGGAGCGGGCCGTGGGGCAACAGCACGACCCGCTCCGAGACACCAATCATCTAGCCGCGAAGGTTCGGGACCTGGTGGAGGGTTCCACGCAAGCCCGACATTCGCGGCCGCCCACTCGAGCATAACAGCCATTTCCGGGTCAGGCTCCACCGACGCCACCACACCCGAAGGGGGCAGCACCGTAGAGTCTTCACCAGAAGACCGCTCTTCCTCCGATGCAGCGATCGATATTTGATCCTCAGGTGGCGCGCCGAAGGAGACAACCGGAACCGCCCGAGGGGGCTCCGGCCGCTCCACCGGAAGTGCCGACGGCAGCGTGCCACTAGAGGCGTGAGGCGCTTGACAGGATCTTTCACCTGTCGCGTTTCTCACAGTAATCCTCATTCGCTCACCAACAGGAATCACCGTAGCAGCCGTGTGCTGAACTGAACCAGCAGACGAACTAGACCAGAGATTCTCTGAAGGGACTCCCCCATGTTTCAGGGATCTCAGTCTCGAATGTAGCATCGCGAGAGTCATATTCCGGCAATGAGAGCATGACTCATCCACAAACGCCGCCTCCGCGTGCACTAAGCCCAAGCACGACAGACAGTGTTTATGGCCATCTTCCTGAGGAAGAGATTGACCACATCCAGAAACGCACGGGTGAGTCGACATCCTGAAAACGACGCGAACACACCGAGGAGCTCTTTTAGAAGGAAAATAAAATAAAAAAGAAGAAGAAGCACTTTGAAGCGCCGAAGCACCGCGGGATCAGCGCGGCAGACACTTCTGGGTGAAACTGCAAGCCCTTGTGCTGCTCTCAGTCGCCTTGATCACACAAGCGCCGTCAAAGAGTCTTCTTTCTTCAGCTCATTTCTCTTCAAAAGGTAAGGAACAGCAGCACAGAGGCACTACTGAGAGACTCCAAAGTTAAAAGCGTCTATGTTTGCTTCCGCTTTTATATCCGCGCTTGTAGGCGGCTCGCGGAATGCAAAGATTGCATGCCAATGGTTATTGGCTCATTGTTAATTCTATCAGAGGTAATAAGGCTCCCTAGTGTGATCCCAATTCGTCAGGGATCTCCCCGACGACACGTTGGAGTTCCCAGGACGAAAGGGAACCCCAGATAGAAGCTCCTCAACTGGCTGAATGAAGTTGATTTAGTAAAATACTGCATCTGTTTATAATCTGTTTCCATTCCTTTGAAAGGCTCAGCTGCTTCAGTGAACGCCACCACAAGCTCTTCTACTTCCGGGCTTTGATCAAGACTAAACTGACGAAAGTCTGCTGACAATATCGCTAAATAAACTGGAGGTATGCTGAACCACAAAGTTGAGTATGGCATAGAAGATTTGGATTAAAGGTGGGCTTAAAAGAGCTAAACTAGTTATGCTATTTTGTGTCTACGACAAACGCGTACAAACATTTTGGACCTGAATTTTGTATATGTACTAATGTTGTAAATGTATTTTTCATGTATATATACTTTATGGTGTTATTTTTCGATTTGATCAAGAATGTAAACCAGTGCCAATGCTGTTTGTGTATATAGTAGCCAGTTAGTTTGATGCTATTTATTTTGTGTAAGACAAACATGTATAAAGTTAAAAAAAATATATAGGAAAGTTACCATTCAGAAACGTTTTGTAAGAGCCGTGTGTGGTGAGGTTCTGCTTGCCTCTCTTCATCGCTGCTTTCTCCCAGATAGCAAATTGGCTTTCGGCCGGATTTGGCTAAATTTCGGCTGAGATTTTGGCCCACATACCGCATGGAAATACAGCCCAAGGTTGGCCTAAGTACTGTTTGCCGTAAGTCAACCAGGTCAATGGCGGGAGCAGACCAAAACTCGCCCAGAGCTTTACAATGTACCCAGATATTATCCAGAACTGGCCCAAAACAACGCTGTAATCCCCATATGTCAGCCAGACAAAAGCCAAACTGCCACGACCTTTAGCCCAGAACTCAGCCACAACTTATCCAGAAGCTCCATAAAACAGCACTGGGCCAATATTATACCAGAGACCCCAAAACTGAACCAGAAATGATCTCTGTGTTATGCTTATATATTGTGCAAGGAATGATAAAAAATTGTGTCCTTGCTATAGAAAAGCAAAGTACAATACTTTAATGAGAGGGGAAGAAAATCCCAGCCAGATAAAAACAAAAACAAAAGACAAACCAATACTAGAGTAAAGCAAAAAATAGGAACAACTAGTCACAATACAAGAATAATAAAAAGACAGCAAAAAATTAAAATGTTATAAAAAAATAATGCAATTCTGCAATTAAAAAAAAGTGTATGTGGCATGCTCAAATAATGAGATACAAAAATGAACCAAAATACGTTGGCCGAGAGATTTCAATGCAACACACATGCAGCAAATACACAGCACAACCAAACACAAAAACGTGCGGCAAACGGCAAGAGACTTCAACGTCCTGCAATAGACGAAAACATGCAAACAAGAAAAACACTAAGTTAACCCTCTGGGCTTCTTTCAAAAAAGTGTACAGCAATGAAGGGGTGACACTCTAAAACGGTCTTTCTCAAAGTGTGGGGCAGGAGAAAATGTGGTAATTTTGTGCCCAACTCTATTAGTTACTTTATTTATCGAGCATAAACTCAAAACGACACGATGACACATTTAAATGTAAGCCTTAACCTTTTAACACGTAAGTTTTAAAGTTTTTAGAGGCACTCGTTATTTAGATTGTCTCCCTTTATGGTTTCCATGGTGACGCGTCATTGCTTGTCACACCCAGACAGTATGGTCACACCGCAGACACAATGGGCTATATGCACGCATAAATTCCGCATTTGACGCAAGGATGCTCGTCCATTTCCGGTTGTGGAGATTAAAGCGAAGGAAAACCGAGGAAAACGGGATTATGGCAGAGTCTTCAAAATTTACTGTCCTCCCTTCTTTGAAACGAAACATACATACGTTTAGTAAGTTATTTTAGTATGTAATTTTATATATAGTTATGTTTATTTAATAGAATTTTAAAAAGAGGCATAAACACAACGAGGGGTGTCGTTTCTTTAGTATAACCATGGAGTATAAAATTCAATATAAATTCTCGGTATTGCATTGGACTCTATGATCGGCGGAAGTTATCGAGCATCCTTACACCTTCACCGGAAATACCGCCGTGCATAGAGCCCATAGCGCTGAATGACTGATTATCTGCGTTTATTTCACAAATTTGTTGACTATAGCAGGAAATATCTGATATTCCGATTGTCAAATATGAGCAAGTGGATATGTATTGTTGTTTAACACCTTAGTTGAGCTATACGCAGACGTTAGTTTTTGCCGCATTTTAGAGAATCGGATCTGGATTTAACGAACGTCTGTTTATCTACTTCTCCCGAAATACATGAAAGTAAGTGGCCGGTGAACTGGTAGAGGCATAGAGTAAACTCGAAAGTTACTTACACAATGTGTATTTGATATGAATAATACGTGTTGTCTAATTATTATGGAAATAATTATTATTGCCGCTTGCATAGGCATAAGTCTGTATTTGACAAAAAGCAAACAAATGTATTGCTTTTTTAGTAACTTACTTATGTGGATTTAAATGTCTGAAACCTAAAATAAACTTTATGTGGTTGAAAACATTATGTGGCTGAATAGTTGTGATGTCAAGCGGTGAGTGCTCTCCGTCTGTGGCTCAGAAAATATGTGTAGCCTACTACAGAACAGGCTCATTTTAGACACTAAATTAGTTAATCAATTAATTTTGAACTTTCAAGATTTATTAATTTTATCTTTCAAACGTGCAAACTTTTCTTCAGGGGGAGCATGCCCCCGCACCCCCTGGGTGCAGAGGTTCACACCACACACACAATACTGTGGGAAACAATGTAGCTTTATGATAGTTTTAGAAAAATACAAAATACTATTATTATTATAAAAATACTTAAAATACAAACATTATTAGGATTTTACCACCTCCACTTTGTGAGCTGCATATATATATATATATATATGTTCTTGTTCTGTAAGTTAGCCATCTCCTCACATTTGCCACAGAAGCACCTGTATGACAAGTAAACGTGACGCCACAGGTCCCTCGCATAAATGCAATTTTGTCACGGTTCATGAATTCACTGTCTCTCTCGTCTCGCGTGCTGTTGTTTGTGTGTCTGTGGGCGTGGTCACTGATCACTGCTGATCAGCAGCGCCAGCTGGTTTCAATCCGTTTGTCCCTTTATAGACGAATCCGGCGAAACTACCCGAAGTAAGCGGGCGCCATTACTGAGCTGTTGCTGGGTAGCGTTGCGCCATTGCCTTCTATTGTTTTAGTTGCAACTTGCGTCCACTGGAATAAACAGCTCGCGATTTACGACTGTCACTAACGTTACAACGTTAGCCCTTGTATAATGTCGAGTGGGTAAACAGTTTCCGTTATAAATTGTTTCAATGGTGGCAGTAAAATTTCAATTTTGAAGAGAAAACATTGTGAATACCCCGGGTCGACTGCCCCTGTCTGGAGCCGTACGGTTTACACAGATTTCCTGGGCGAGTACAAGACGCGGACATTCGCGTATAATAACAATTATTTAATGACATAAGTAAAAAAATATAATAAATGTGTGATATAGTGATCAGCAAAATCTCCTCTCTTGTTTTTTTTTCTATTCAATTTACATGCTATGGTCATTAAATGGCTTTCCTGAGCTGAATGTAACGTTATGTGACATAATTGTTCTCCCGCTGTTATATTGACCTCTTTCCATGGTTTAAAAACAGTAGTTGGTCGATATTATGTATACTTTCTAGCTGTAACGTTACCTTAACCTTGTCCGTTGCAATGTAAAAATGAGATAAATAATGGACACAAATGAAAAACATGAAATTGTTTATTTGATTTCATTTATTTATTTATTGTTGCCAAATGGACAGATCTTTTTTTAGTTTCCTCTGTAGCAAACGTTAGCCTAGCTAGCTTGCCAAGCTATTTTCATAAATAATCTGTAAGATCGTTTGTACCTTCATCTGTGACTGGAGGCCAATGTCTAACATCATCAACCCAACAAGTCTGCCTGGCTGTAGCTGTCATCAAGGGTGCGTTATCACCTTATCTCCGAGGTTTGTTTACATGCCGGTGCATATGTCTATGCCGGTGTAACAGCTCAGTAATGGCGTCGCCACAAGATGGCAGCCTACACAAGAACGCTCGTCGGATTCGTCTATAAGCCCAGTCATTGGTGTCTCATGTTGTCAGATCGTTTTCCCCGGTGTGTTCATGTGGATCGTGCTCGTGTTGGATTGTGGATTCCCTGTGTATTTCGTCTCGTCTGGATTCTTCACCTGCACTGGATACCAAGCACTTCACTGGGTCATCATGGATATCTCTTTCACCAGTAGCTCACCGCGGTCCCTGTGTCACCCTTCCATCCAGCACTGATCGCTCGACCTGCACCTGTGGAGTTTATCCACCTGTGTTTTGTGTCTGACCATCATGTCTGTGTATACAAAAATAAAGAGTCTTTTGCATTTACATCCGTCTCTGTGATCCGTTACAAATTTTGCTTGTATGTTGCAAACTTTATCACAGAATGTGTATGTAGTTTCAAAAAATTGTGCCAGTGTTAGTGTCCGTGTGTCTGTGTGTGTTGCACATCCATACTTGCAAAAAGATGCAATTACAACTCTATAAGTACATAAATGTATCAAATAACCATACCGAGACAAACTGGTCCATTCTCATTTGTGTTTATTCTGCCGGACTCTCTTCGTACTATTTATATATTCCGATTCAAACGTACGCTGAATGACATTACACATTTGTGTTTGATTTGTCCATTGAATAAATTCCTTTAACCATTAAAGTATGACAAATAAAATATAAAATAGGCTTATATGATTCAGTAAGATCTAAAGTAGGTCTACTATCTCTTTCTCTCTACACACACACACACACACACACACAGTGAATAAGGACGTGTGATAGAATCATCTGTTATTAAAGGGACACTTCACCCATTTTCATTAAAGGGTTAGTTCACCCAAAAATGAAAATTAAGTCATTAATTACTCACCCCCATGCTGTTCCAACCCCGTAAGACCTTCGTTCATCTTCGGAACACAAATAAAGATATTTTTGATTGAATCTGAGAGCTAGATCAGTCCTACATAGAATGCCTAAGGGACTGGCTCTTGACGGCCCATAAAGTCATTAAAGAAAAGGTTTAAATATTCCATGTGCCTACAGCGGCTCAATTATAAGTTTATCAAGCGACGAGACTACTTTTTGTGCGAAAAAAACATAAATAACGATTTTATTCCACTATTCCATTACTTCCTAATGGGCGCATGCGCGAGAACTGAGACGAGGACGTTCTCGTTCGTCTACTTCTTGTTACCGGCTGCTCACCGCTTAGGAGTTTTACCGCCACCTACCGTATAAGATGATGTGCTGATATAGCTGGAAGCGCAAAACTTTCTGTTTACAAGCAGAGGAAGATGCGCGCTGTGCACTTAAAAGCCTTTAATCTTCTCAAAAAACGACAGTGTTCCTTATAATCCAGAGCGCCTTATATATGGATCATCATTTTATATGGTAGGTGGCGGTAAAACTCCTAAGCGGTGAGCAGCCGGTAACAAAAAGTAGACGAATGAGAACGTCCTCGTCTCAGTTCTCGCGCATGCGCCCACAAGGAAGTAATGGAATAGTGGAATAAAGTCGTTATTTATGTTTTTTTCGCACAAAAAGTAGTCTCGTCGCTTGATAAACTTATAATTGAGCCGCTGTAGGCACATGGAATATTTAAACCTTTTCTTTAATGACTTTATGGGCCGTCAAGAGCCAGTCCCTTAGGCATTCTATGTAGGACTGATCCACCTCTCAGATTCAATAAAAAATATCTTTATTTGTGTTCCGAAGATGAACGAAGGTCTTACGGGGTTGGAACAGCATGGGGGTGAGTAATTAATGACTTAATTTTCATTTTTCATTTTTAGGTGAACTAACCCTTTAAGCTTTGTATCTTTAGAAACCCAGTCATATTTTTTATTTTTGAATGGTCATGGTTTATTCACTTATTTTCCCCTGAGATGGGAGAAATAAGGATTTAAGTGTTTTAATTCCTGCTTATTGTGATGTAAAAATCGTCATTTTGCGTCATGATAAGCAGGAAGTCACATTTCATTGAAATGACAGAGACTACAAACTTAGCTTCTAATACTTCAAGGGTGTGGGACCCACTCACCCCACAGGCCTACAGATCAGTGGGTGGGACTTCACTTGCAGAAACTGAAGTTATAACAGCCATCTTGTTTGGAAGCTAAGCTAACAAGCGCTGTGGAGATGGGAAGTTATGATAATGACGGAAACTAAACATGATATGGAAGAAGAGGATTTTGAAATTCTGCTGCTCGAAACCGATGTTTGTGGCTATCTTTACGAGCCACAGTATAGTGAAGAGCAGCTGAGGCTGATGGAGGAACCGGAGGCGGCGGCCTGTCGCGGTAGATAAGCCCGGACTGACTCCAGCTAAGGCGGACTGATTGTGCTTGTGCTTGCAGTCGAGGATCCCGGACTGGCTCTAGCTGAGGCAGACTGATGCTGCTTGTGCTAATGTTACTATTAAACATTTTAATAGTAAAATGAACAAATACAAAACGAAAGTATAAGGCAGCAGAGCAGCCCCTCATTGACGACTGATGTCCACACACAGGAGAAACAAAACAGTTTAAAGGGCACCTATTATGCACCTTTTTACAAGATGACTGAATCTTTTAACTTGCCTTATTTCTTGACTTATATAGCTTCTTATACTTTTTAAACTACTTATACTTTAATAATGGCTATTCTTGGTCAATAAATTAAAAAGAGAAATGGTTGTGTCATTTCATTTTATACAGCCTATGTTAGAGTATTTTAATATATAGCCTATACAAAATATATCACCAACACGTCATGTTTTTTTTTTTCATTTATGGGAATTTCATATATCAATTTCCATAATAACAATTAACATTGCATTTCGAATCTCTGTGAATATGGTAAGGCAGTATAAGCTCAGGTAAACCTCAATCACATTTTATCTTAGCCAAAAACTGTTTTAATATTAATAACATTAACAGAAAGGTTGCTGGCTAAGAATTAAAATTCAAACAGCATTGATCCCACAATGTTATACGGTGGCTGTAAAATAATGCTTCTACAATGTAGTTACAATAAAATGACTGGACTATCCATAAATGTTTTGCTATCATGCATTTGCATTTACAATAAAAAACATGTTGTTGTAAAATTTTTTGAAAAAATTCATCAATTGCTGACAGTGTATTTAACCTTCATATCCTTCTAAAGATGCACCGATCGACCTGTCAGGGACCGGAATCGGATGGTTTTCCACATGCTTGGCCTGGACCAGCCAGTCAGTCTCACGTCTTTCTGATTCCGGATTCAACTGAACCTTTAGTTCTTGAATTTGTTTACGAAGCTTCTTTCGCCGTCTTCTCTACCCTTGATTATTTTGCCTAAAAACCATGCATCAATAAATTACATTAAATCCATTGCAATAGTCTGGAAAATATCCTGTTACATTATTACATTAATCTCTTTGACCTGATAGCTAAATTTAAAGTGTAATATAGAGTCAATGTTTTAGAGTCAATGCAATGAAACAATATCCATTTGACTAAAACTCAGACTGAAACTGATTTTTTTTTTTTCCCTGTGAAAGCAGGGTCATTGACCGCAGGGACAGCTGCCTGTGTGTGTCATACATGCTTTTGCTTACATTACCTTTAGTGGTCTCATGATACTGAACACTTTCCTGGTTTTCACCAACTTTTCAGACTACTTGACAATTATTAGCCCCACCGGGAACTATTCGAACGATTTGTTAGTCAACGAGTGGAGAAGTTAGAACAGGAGAGCTCAAGGAAACAGGTAAATGATGTTATTTTTAATAGCTGTAGTTTGTAAATTGAATAGTTTGTATTTTTATTCTTTTCCATTATTGTATGATCCTGGACACTGCAGTTATACAAATAGGAATGTTGCTCATTATTCATAAAGTGTATTTAACAGAATACTCTCAGTCTCTTCTGGTTCAATATTTTAATACAAGAAAATTATCTTTACCTCGATTAAGCAACAAATTCAAATCAGGTCATCATGTGTACGGGGAAGTGTGCCAAATGCACCGGAGACCTTCTCTTTCCACTTGGCCTCTTGGCCATAGTTGGAAACATCTTGCTATTTTTTCCCAATGGTGAGGTGTGGAGGACCGAGGAAATCACAGAAAAGATCTGGTTCTTTCCCGGGGTCATCGGGGGAGGACTGTTGGTGAGTCTGAAGCTTTAGGGTATCTGAGAGAAAGAGATACCAGCGTCCATTTGTGTCCTCTATTCTAGAGTCGATTTCTGTGTTTTGTGTCCGTGTTGCAGGCGTTTTTGCCTGCTTCAGTGATGAAGGCTGCAGGGCACGAGGGGAGCTGCTGTGCAAACAGATGTGGGGTGAGTAAAGCTCACTGCTTGTGAACACCGAGTTCATATCTCTGATGAGGTGTGCACTTGCTAAATCTTTATTCAAAATTGTGTAGCCTATAAAGTTCACTTGTAATATAAGTGGCAAACTATTATGTCACACAACTTGCAACCCTTTTGCAGTAGAAGCATGTGGTTCTAATTATCTGTTTAGAATTACATAACGGACAACATAGAGTCGGTCATTTAATCCAATAACAAATAGATTGATTTGGGTTTAAATTACTAATATAGATGGTGGAAGAATAAATCACAAGCACAGCAATGAATGAAAGAAAGAAAGGTTTTCTGCATAAGCAGACAGTTAGAAAGCACTGGAAGACAGAAATATTTTGTGAATGACCAGTTAAAATCAAGGATAAAATCTTAAAAGCTTTGTTATTGGTAATAAACTAATAATTGTATGTGACACCTATGATTGAGATAGGTGAAGAATATATGTTTCGATTCTTGGACAAACAATGGACAAAATTAAGCTTTATTCATTCTTTGTATTTATCAGAAAAAAGTTATTGAATATATCCTCACATGTACAAGAGTTGCCATTTCTTTCAACATTTATTTGTGAACAGTAATTTCATAAAACATATCGTAAAAACAAAATCAGACACAGCATTTCAAGTGACTTTCAAGTAGGCTACATTTGTCCCTGGCAAAGAGCGCCACCCGTGAGAGAAGCTGACCCCAGTGGTTTGTGTGTGTGGTGCAGATGATGGTGTCCATGCTGATGTCTGTGCTGGGTGCCGCTGGAGCGCTGTACTGCATGATTGTCTCTGCCGTCGGCCTGCAGGACGGCCCGCTGTGTGACACGGGAGACGGGATCTTTATCTACCCATTCTTAAACTGGACTACAGAGTAACGTGAAAAACACACATATTTCATTTTTTGTTTATAAAGTACATACATACAATGAAAATGACATACAAAAAAGTAATTTCATTTTCTGCTAGTTCTGTTACTCTACAACATGCTTTGTTTGCGCTCTGTTTATATTGTGTTGTAGTTCCACAGTTGGACACTGGGTGGAGTGCGGGTTTAATAGGTACATAGGTAGACAGAGAGCAAGTGAAGTCAGGTGTAACTAATGAGGGAAGCAAACAATTTTTGACCATACGCACAACTGGCACATCCAGGAACTTAACTGTCAATTTTGTCCCCGCCCCCTTTTGGGGGAAACAAACTAGACTCCCCATAGACTTCAACACAAAATAACGGCAAAAACCAACGTCCGTTCACAGCCGACAGGCGTAAATAACTTAAGAAATCACTTATATAAAACATGTCAAGTAATTATATGTCCATCCTGCCTGCCAAAGAGCCTGAAAGATACATTTTTTAAGCCCATCAACTAGCCCAGACTACCTGCCATCATCATCATAAATTCATAATATATACAGTAAGGTTCTTTACTTTAAAAAACGAAATAAAATCATTCACTGGCTTACCTGGTGACTCAATGAGGCACAATTAAATGTCCGGGTAAGACACCTCTGGCCACTGGATGGGGTTGTTAGCTGTACACCAATTTGACGCTGGGAGAATAAAGGGACATGTTTTTAACCCTTATGTGCTGTTGTGGCTTTTTTCAGCCACTAAGGGGTATTTTTTAGTCTTAATTTGGCCGTAACTTTTTCTTTGTTTCAGCAAATGGAATGATTTTTGGTGACAAATCTTATTTTGACACATATTTTGGGAAAATGCTTTGAAATTTTTCAAAAACTCAACAGTACACTCTGGGCAAATTCACTACCCTTTCGTTATGTTCGTGGCTGAAAAAAGCCACTACTTTAAACTGCTGTAAAAATGTATCAGATAAATATTTTTTTCAATTTTTTTTGCATAAATCTATTAACCGGCCTCAGTCCTGATCAAAACTACTAAATGTTTAAAAAAATTTCAGGATTTTAACTCTTTAATTGCCAAATTCATAAATGATGTCACTGATTTGGGAAAAAAAACACAGAAAATGACTTATTTTCAATATAAAATATGATTGTGGACTGGATTTTTTTTCACCTTTTATCACAGTCTTGGACATGTCAAAGATTAGAAACAACATTGGTTTTGATGCATTGTTAGTTTTTGTGTAGCATCAGATTTTAACTTTTTCTCCCTCATTTACTGTTCGTGGCTGTTTTTGCCCCATTGACTTCCATTATAACCACATTTTTTGATTGCAAAGCCATGACACCATAAAATCATGCATTTTTGATTGTTGATGGTTTTCCCTGTTGGGAAGAGGTAAAATTTGTAATTTTTACTGTTGATAACCAGGTGGAACCATTTAACCCTTTAGACAGGCCTGTGCAAAAAAAGCTTAGTTTCTGGCTTTTACATGCAGTTATATGGAGTATAATAGCATATTACAGTGTGTATATGTGTGTGTGGGTGTGCGTGAGTGTGTGAGAGAGTGTGAGAACTCACCTTGATGCGTCTGAGAAAATAAAAATATACACTTCAGCTCTCAAAACTACATGGAGTAAACAAAAACAAAGTAAGTGTATTTATGCATCTGCTGCCTTTTGATGGTGAGAAATGCAGACTAAACAAAAACAAAGCAAGTGGATATAAACGCTTGTCATTTGATGGTGAGAAGAGCAGCAAGCAACATGAGAGAGGGCTTGACTTGTAGTGAAGTTTTAGAGATGATTATGCAGTCTGACCCCTCCAGCGAGCTGCAGGAGGTATTGTCTTCTCACTCTGACCGCAGACTCAGGACAGTCAGATCCTGGTGTGGATGTGGCACCCTCATCATCATCTCAAGCTTCCACTGAAGGCGAGGAGGATTCAGATGATCCTGGATCTGGATGGACTGGGAGAATCTTGAGAGGGACATGGTGGCTCTGAAAATCGCATGACCACTGCGATCATCCCACAGGCAACGTGTGGACTCCCCTCTGGATCTGTAGACGCCGGCTAAAATCAGTAGCCCCATGTTGGCACAGAGATCTGTGGAGTCCACCCCAGTCCAGTTTCTCATTGTGCGGTGCCCATGGAGGTTGGTCATGCTGACAATGAGGTCAGTCGTCTCCTCCGTAAAAAACAGATTGAACACAGAATCCATGTTCTGAACCATTGCGATAGCATTGCGTGTCGGCCCTCGACTCACGCCTCTTGCAGGCTGAAGAAAGGGAATTGTCTCCGCATTGGTGGAAAACCATACTTCACCATTTCTCCCAATCCACCCAGATCCAGGATCCACAGAATCCTCCTGCTTTCAGTGGAAGCTAGAGCTCCACTGAAGGCGAGGAGGATTCAGAGGATCCTGGATCTGTGGACTCCACAGATCTCTGTGCATGGGGCTACTGATTTTGGCCAGCGTCTACAGATCCAGAGGGGAGTCCACACGTTGCCTGTGGGATGATCGCAGTGGTCGTGCGATTTTCAGAACCACCATGTCCCTCTCAAGATTCTCCCAGTCCATCCAGATCCAGGATCATCTGAATCCTCCTCGCCTTCAGTGGAAGCTTGAGATGATGATGAGGGTGCCACATCCACACCAGGATCTGACTGTCCTGAGTCTGCGGTCAGAGTGAGAAGACAATACCTCCTGCAGCTCGCTGGAGGGGTCAGACTGCATAATCATCTCTAAAACTTCACTACAAGTCAAGCCCTCTCTCATGTTGCTTGCTGCTCTTCTCACCATCAAATGACAAGCGTTTATATCCACTTGCTTTGTTTTTGTTTAGTCTGCATTTCTCACCATCAAAAGGCAGCAGATGCATAAATACACTTACTTTGTTTTTGTTTACTCCATGTTGTTTTGAGAGCTGAAGTGTATATTTTTATTTTCTCAGACGCATCAAGGTGAGTTCTCACACTCTCTCACACACTCACGCACACCCACACACACATATACACACTGTAATATGCTATTATACCCCATATAACTGCATGTAAAAGCCAGAAACTAAGCTTTTTTTGCACAGGCCTGTCTAAAGGGTTAAATGGTTCCACCTGGTTATCAACAGTAAAAATTACAAATTTTACCTCTTCCCAACAGGGAAAACCATCAACAATCAAAAATGCATGATTTTATGGTGTCATGGCTTTGCAATCAAAAAATGTGGTTATAATGGAAGTTAATGGGGCAAAAACAGCCACGAACAGTAAATGAGGGAGAAAAAGTTAAAATCTGATGCTACACAAAAACTAACAATGCATCGAAACCAATGTTGTTTCTAATCTTTGACATGTCCAAGACTTTGATAAAAGGTGAAAAAAAATCCAGTCCACAATCATATTTTATATTGAAAATAAGTAATTTTGTGTTTTTTTTCCCCCCAAATCAGTGACATCATTTATGAATTTGGCAATTAAAGAGTTAAAATCCTGAGTTTTTTAAAAAAATTTAGTAGTTTTGATCAGGACTGAGGTCGGTTAATAGATTTATGCAAAAAAAATTGAAAAAAATATTTATCTGATACATTTTTACAGCAGTTTAAAGTAGTGGCTTTTTTCAGCCACGAACATAACGAAAGGGTAGTGAATTTGAACAATGCACAAGGGTTAAATTGGCCAAATTAAGTTTGTGTATGTATCTTTCAGGCTCTTTGGCTGGCAGGGTGGACATATAATTACTTGACATGTTTTATATAAGTGATTTCTTAAGTTATTTACGTCTCTCGGCTGTGTACGGACGTTGGTTTTTGCCGTTATTTTGTATTGAAGTCTATGGGGAGTTTAGTTTGTTTTCCCCCAAAAGTGGGCGTGAACCTATTCAGAGACATTCTATGACGCAGCGCCGGTTGTGCGTATGTCAGGATTGTATGTGGACATTCAAACTTGTGAATTATAGGGGTGTAACGGTTCACAAAATTCATGGTTCAGTTCGATATGATACACTTGTGTCATGGTTCGGTTCGATACGGTTCAGTACGTTACTAATACAATACATGGCAGATAATTTTCTTGATTAAATTTTTTAATTATATTTTTTATTAAAATTAACGTCATAAAGTATGATATTTTTTTAACTTTGAGCAATGATGGAGCTATACTATAGCCTAATAAACAAAAGTTTATTTTAGTTCACGAACATTTGAGGGCAGCAATTGTGTTCATAATGTCTAAATAAACCGACGTGATGTTAATTGAAAGCATTATACCCTACTATTCCTGCCAAACTTCCATGGTAACAGTTAGTGTTACTACAGTAAATCCATGGTGAATGTTGCTGATGTTTCTTCCTGGTTTCCACGTCAGCTCTGTTTGATCAGTTAATAATGGAGAAATGTGAATGTTTCACTCTAGATCTCGCAGAGATGTTATTACTTCAGTGACGAATTCAAATGTTTTCTTTACTGGATTTGGCTGAGTAGTAACAGTGCTGATGAATAAGATCGGCTCGCGCCGCATTGGTCCAAACTGATAAACGGTCCGTCAACCACACAATAGCGAGTAGCTCAGTTTCGTTCGGCTTACATTGCATTTGCCATTTGATGTTGGGCAATTAGTCACGCCAGCGTCTCTTACATTATGAGCGTGCTTTCCACGCGTGACGCACCTAACGTTACATTTGAAATAACGAAATTTTGGTCGGCTAGGAATATGGTCCAACGAACTGTTCGGTTCAAAAATGCGTACCGAAAACCTCGTAGCAAACGGTTCAATGTGAATACGTGTATCGTTACACCCCTAGTGAATTAATGGAGGTTGGAGCAGGCTTCACTTAATAGTTTAAATTTATTTTATGAGTGCTGGCCTAATAATTAGAGTACATATATGGAAGAAAGAGGTCGCACTTTGCATAGACAGTTTATTTTATAATTTTGTAAAATAAACTGTCTATGCAAAGTGCGGCCTCTTTCTTCCATATACAGTATGTACCCCTAGTGAATTAAAATTTGTTTTAGCATCAGAACTGTGACAAATAAAGGGATAAATGCAGTGCAGGACAAAGTCATTGTCGCTAGGGTTGCCACCCGTCCCTTAAAATATGGAATCGTCCCGTATTTGTGATAAAAACAGTGCGTCCCGTTTTGAATCAATACGGGACGCGGTTTGTCCCGTATTTCCGAACGCATGATCCCATGCAAATCATGCCACCCGCATTCTGTGAAGACTAGTCCTATTCTACCCTTGATTGGGTAATACTCGCTGCCATTGTTGGTTTGATTGGTTTGTTTAAAGTCCCCGTGAAATCAAAATTGAACCTATTTACTTTGTTAGCGCATATTACTAGTCTTGTGGTGAACAATTAATCCGTGCAAGTAAAAATATATTTAAAAAATCTTTTACCTTGGTAATCTTTAATCAAAATCTGAAAAGTTACTTCCGGTCTGGAACGGTTTATTTTTCTGATGACGTAGGTTTCACAACTTGGGTGGGGAAACGCTTAACCACTCCCCTCAAACCGTTAGTTTGCTATGAGCGAAAGATGGAGAGGAGGAGCGCTAGAGGAAAACCCTGCCCTCTGTTCAATATTCCGTTTCACTTGGAAATACGTCACAGCACTGGAGAAAAATCGTTTGCAACTTCCGGTTCACGGGGACTTTAATACCATCAGGATCAAGGCCAATCAAAGTCAGAAGAGGGCGGTTCTTTTGGCAGAGAGTTTGGCCACTTCTGAAACGAAAGCGTATGCAAAAGTAACGACGAGAGCGGCAGGAAACAAATACTTGACTGGAAAATGTCAGTGGCAATGAGTAGCCTAAATAAGTTATAATAAGAAGTAAGAGAGAGAGATATTTGATACATATTTAATAATAAAATGAGCATGTTATGGAGAAAATAACTTATGCTTAACAAACCTAGAGAATTTCTTCCTTAAATATAGGCTAGAATTAACAATAGGTCTGAATACATAAATAAATACAGTACATAACTAGATTTTCTTACCAATTATACAAATAGTCATATCAACGGACATGATTTTACATAGACCCACACATAGTTGAATAAACAAATAAGGATTTTACAGTTAGGATAATACTAATAGTAATTATAGCCTAATGAAATCAATTTCACTAGAAGAAGTAGGCCTAGTAGTTAATTTGCACGTGACTGCATTTTTGTGTCTTTGTTTCCATGACAAGTCTAGAGAACATGCAAGTCAAAGCAGCATTCCGTGCTTTTAAAGGTATAGGTCTATTGTTATTTTTTTTGATGTTGTTTTTTTCTTTGGAAAATAAATGAAGAGTTCAGATGCAAAAGCCTCTAAATGCCATTTGAAATTTTCTTCTAAAATGACCATTTTTATCAAGCTTGCATATTTAAGTTTAATGCATATTTAATTTCACTTAAATGACAATTAATAGGTAATCTTCATTGCCATTTAAGTGAAATTGCTGAACTTAAATATGCAAGCTTGATAAAAATGATCATTTAAATGTCAAATGGAATTTAGAGGCTTTTGCATCTGAACTCTTCAAATATATAATATTAATTCCATACATTTGTCAGAGCTTGGTAGAGAGGTAACTATTATATTTATTAATGTTATTAAACAGATCAATAAATACATTATAATTTGTATTATTAAATATTAATCATATATGCATACTAAATTATGATCCTATCTGTAATACACACTTTATGGCAATTAAAAGAAAGTTTTAAAAGTGCTACATTATTTAAATAAAAATTAGACAAACTATTACTTAACAATTTCAAAATAAAATTGAAAAAAAAATGACCTTCCACCTACCGTAGACAACCGGAAACGGGGGATGGACAATAAACCAAGTTCAGCTGATCTAGATCAGAGCTGGTGGTGAGATAAATTTGAATGTCATCAGCATAGCAATGGAACTGAAGTCCGTGTCTGCGTATGTTACCAAGTGGATGTATGTAGATGATAAACAATAGTGGACCAAGAACTGAACCCTGTGTAATTGAAGCAGTGGTAGAACTGTGACCTTATATGCTCATATAATACTTTCTGTCACTGATTTAGGAAATGAGCCAGAAAAGAGCGGAACCAGTAATGCTGATATCAGAAAGCCAAGAAATAAGTAATTTGTGGCAGACTATGTCAAAAGCAGCGCTTAGATCGAGGAGCATCGAGATGTTTATCAACCCTAAATCAATGGACAAAAGAATGTCGTTAACCATACGCAGAAGAGCAGTTTCAGTGCTGTGAAATGGGCGAAAACCTGACTGAAAAGGTTCAAAAAGACCATTTATATCCAAATAAGATTGCAGTTGCGAAGCAACAACCTTTTCAATGATTTTGCTTAAGAATGTTAAATTGGATATTAGTCTATTAGTCTGTAGTTGTCCATGTTTAGATGGTCAAGACCTGTTTTTTTAAGAATGGGGGTCACCGCAGCGGTTATTTGTCTAGCCTTGTGTCTAGACTTGTCTAGCACAAGCTTAAAGGAACACTCCGACTTTTTGGGACTTTAGCTTATTAGAGTTACAGCACGCACAAGATGAAAAAGGTATGGACCTATGTAACTCTGGGGGATATGGCGAATAAGCTAAAGCCCCAAAAACTTGGAGTGTTCCTTTAAACACAAACAACAACTGACAACTTAAAAGTGAACAAGGAGGAAATACACAGAGAGAATTAACCAAATGATAAGCAGCTGTGACGATTCCTCTGTGTCCTTAGAAACTAATGATTGCCTGGAAGTTAAGACAAAGGAGGACAAGTGACAGAGAAAAACAAACTAAAAGTGCATGAAAATAAAACTTCATTTTAACTGATGCGCACTGTTTTAGTTTATTAGGATTCCGAATGGAAATTGCTTTATTGCAGCAATCTGTCATCACTGTCATCACTCCTGCATGAATATGGGAAAACACAGGCCTTATGCAGTTAGAAGAGGCCTTTTAGGATACTTAGCTTTGACAACTTTTTCCCCTTTGCTTTCCTCTGTTCAGAGAGAGTTACCTGTTTAACCAAACATCATGGACAGAGTGCGAGAGACCGCAGAACGTGGTGCTGTGGAACGTGGTCCTGTTTTCAATTCTGTTGAGCATCAGTACCCTGGAGGCTGTGCTTTTACTGGCACAGGTAGTCAACGGACTGATCGGATGCCTCTGTGGGACGTGCATGAACAAGAATCAGGTTTCATGTTAACTCTCTACATTTCTATGAATGTAAAAATGTTTTAACTGTCAAGGTGTTTACTATACATTCTAAGAGCCAAGAACGGTAACAGTTAATATATGATAGTCAACTTTCTACTAACCCTAAATAGACTCAGTTTGTAAGATGTCAACTAGCAGTATTAGTAGTAGGGCTGGTCCGAATATCATTTTTGAGCTTCGAAGCTTCGGTAGTAATAAACATTGAATATTCGAAGCTTCCAAAAAATCAATTTGTATAATTTATATTAAAATTTTTGAAGCTGCACAATCTCTTTAGGCTGTCTGTCTGTTTGCATTTTGATTATTTCCAGAAACCGTTCATCCAAACGACTTCACAGGGGAGTACAGTGTCGTATTTGGTGCAATATAGCTAGACAGGCGAGACGCGACACATTCAGAATTTTAAAAAAACTACAGAACAGCGCCAGTGGGAAGCGGCGCGCCTCCTGCGAGATATGCATGGAGAACGGACACTGCACTTGTGATATAAAACACACACACACTTTCTCTCTCTCTCACACACACACACACACAGGACTGTTAACTTAAGCAATATTTTTATTAAGGTAGTCTAAGATTTTTCTCACTAACAAATCACTGACGAAGTAGGGTAGATTTTTTTAGTTTAAAATAAAATAAATTACCTTATATAGAGGTAATTTATATATTACCTTTTAAGTAAATCACAATCAGGACAGGTTGCATTCTACCTACACTCTCTTCATGTTGTGTGCGAGGAAGATGAGTTTGTCCACATTTTCCAGTAAAAGGGAACTTCGGGTCTTATTAACTACGTAGCCAGCTTTGAGAAAATCCGCTCTGATGGAGTTAAATTGGCCGGAACGCAAATGAAGTGTTTGGCTGCAAATGCCAGTTTAGGGTAGCGGTCACTGTTTTGTTTCCACCATGCAAGTGGGCCCGACTGTACTTTGGTAGTGTCTTTCAAATATTGCTCCATCTCTTTCTTTGCGCTGTCTCCGTGTTCTTCTTCCTCCTCGTCATCATCGGACTGCATCAGCAATGAAATCTCCTGCTGTTTTTTTTTTTTTGGTGTTGGTGGTGCGGAGGCGGAGGCGGCGGCAGTCTCCTCTTCTCCATGGCTTGCTGACAGCTCTTCCATCTCCGGAATGATCTGTTGCTGGTGCAGATGTTCAGCCAGGCGGACAACCTTAAAATGCGATAGCATTTTCTTAGTCATATCTATTCGTTGTTGTGTACAAGATAAAGTAGCCTAGTGTTGCAATAATAATAATATAAAATTACATTTAAATAGATTGCATCTAAACTCACATTTTTGTTATTTACTAATTTAAATATAAAACATTAAGATCAGTCTAACATCAATGTAAACCAGGTCCTTTTTCTCGTTCTCAAGAAATTTCAGGTGCTTGAATCGCTGGTCCAGTGCTGAAGAAAGGAGGTAGATACTGCCAGGTTTCAGACTTAACAGTTGCCATCTGCTGTCAATCTCCATGACGAGTGTCTTCTTCATTTCTCTGATGGCAGGGCTGTCATCCTCCTCTGGTGACAGATGGCATTTCTTCAGGTTGAAGAGCATTGGCACTGTTGCAGACAACGATATAAGTTTGCCTCCTGTGAAAGTAGTTCTGTAAGTGTGATTAGGGGCCCCATACTTCTGCTGTCTCCTGTGCCAGTTTCCACTGGTCTGCTGTCAAGTCAAGGTTGCGATCTCTTTTCTTCGTGATGCTGGGATCTGACAAAACAGCTGTCACAGGCCATCGTTGCTTCACCAGTCGGTTAAGCATTTCACACGTAGAGTTCCAACAAGCAGCGACATCTTGAATTAGTTTGTGTGCTACAACGTTCTGCTGCGTTTTTTTCTCTTTCAAAGCAGCTGTTGCCTTTGCACTTTTTATGAAGTGTCCCACGAGATTCCTGGCAGCCACAACTGTGTGACGTATTCGGTCCTGTTTTAGAGCTGTATTTATGCACAGCTGTAGCGTGTGTCCTGAGCAGCACACCCCTTGAACGTTGTCCCATTTCTCAGGTTCTTTCTTCAGCATCTCGGTGCACAGCTTCATATTGCTGGCATTGTCGTGAACAACGGCTACTCGCTTATAATTTGGAATGGCGAATGCGTCAGTGGCGTCTCCAAGCTTTGAAATACTGGAACGGTTTCGGACAGTGTAGTCAGGCTCCATCTTCTTAATTAATTTTCTGAAGCCTTCGCCTTCAACTACATTAATGGGTCTCATATCTATAGTGATGAACTCCACTATGGCATCTGTTATTTCTCTCTTTCTTTTCTCTGTTATTGGTTTTCGGAATTGTAGGAACTGCTGTGACCTTTTTGGTGTAGTTGAGGATGTTGATGGCTGCGAACGCCATACCTGGGGATGTACCTATAGACAGCTGTTATCATCGGTATTTTCCAAGAAAATTAAGCGCACGTTTTTTACCACGTGTAAAATTAGTGATGGCAGATAAAAGCAGCTCGTGGTCTACTTATGGAACTCTCAAGCTTGATGTGCTGTTGTGGTAGGCCAGTTTCAAATTGCACATTTGACACACTGCCTTTGTCTTGTCTTCCTCACTTAATTTAAAGTTCTCCCACACAGATGAATCCCTCGGACAGAGACATCAGGCGACCGGGGCGGAACAGAAAGTCCATAGGGCGGTGAGGGAGAAACACAGAGTTCATTGGGCAGTGAAGGAAAAACACAGAGTCCATCGGGTGGCCAGGGCTGTGAAGACCCCTCGGGCGGCCAGGATGGAGCAGATCTTTCATGTGGCCAGGGCGGTGAAAACCCCTCGGGTGGCCAGGGCGGTGCAGACCCCTCGGGCGGCCAGGGCGGTGCAGACCCTTCGGGTGGCCAGAGCGGTGAAGACCCCTCGGGCGGCCAGAGCGGTGAAGACCCCTCGGGCGGCCAGGGCGGTGAAGACCCCTCGGGCGGCCAGGATGGAGCAGATCTTTCAGGTGGCCAGGGCGGTGAAAACCCCTCGGGTGGCCAGGGCGGTGCAGACCCCTCGGGCGGCCAGGGCGGTGCAGACCCTTCGGGTGGCCAGGGCGGTGAAGACCCCTCGGGCGGCCAGGGCGGTGAAGACCCCTCGGGTGGCCAGGGCGGTGAAGACCCCTCGGGCGGCCAGGGCGGTGAAGACCCCTCGGGCGGCCAGGGCGGTGAAGACCCCTCGGGCGGCCAGGGCGGTGAAGACCCCTCGGGCGGCCAGGGCGGTGAAGACCCCTCGGGCGGCCAGGGCGGTGCAGACCCTTCGGGTGGCCAGGGCGGTGAAGACCCCTCGGGCGGCCAGGGCGGCGAAGAGCCCTCGGGGAGCCAGGGCAGTGAAGATCCCTCGGGCGGCCACGACGGAGCAGATCCCTCAGGACCAGACACCGGCTCGGGAACAGGCGCTGGCTCTGCCTCCGGCTCGGGAACAGGCGCCGGCTCAGGAACTGACACTAAAACAGACACAGTCACAAGAACAGACACAAACACAGACAAAAACGCTGGGTCCTGAACCAACATGAGCTCCGGCTCAGGGACAGGCACCGGCTCAGGGACAGGCACCGGCTCAGGGACAGGGACCGGCTCAGGGACAGGCACCGGCTCAGGGACCGGCTCAGGGACCGGCTCAGGGACAGGTACCGGCATGGCCTCCGCCTCTGAAACAGGCATGGGCTCTGGCTCAGGTACAGTAACAGCAAAGACTGGCATCTCCAAAATCCGAGCCAGATGCTCCAAATAGTTCGTCACAGCTTTCGCAGCCACGCAAAAGGGGATCTCTGGCTCGGTCTCAGACTGGACAGACGGGACATGAACAGTCTCTCGCTGGGCAGACGGGACGTGAACAGTCTCTCGCTGGGCAGACGGGACGTGAACAGTCTCTCGCTGGGCAGACGGGACGTGAACAGTCTCTCGCTGGGCAGACGGGACGTGAACAGTCTCTCGCTGGGCAGACGGGCATTTCCTCCTCCTTCTCCGTCCGTGACGGCGAGAAGTGGGTCCTGACCTGTCCCTATAGATGGGCGAAAATTGACTTGACCCAAATGAGGCGATGAAGTAGTCCGGGCAATCCAAATAGTCGTCATCGTAATCCAGATTTCCCCAGTCAAAGTCCTCATCCTCCATCCTGCTGAGTCCTCAAGTTGGTTGGATCTTTCTGTCACGATACACTTAACAAAAGTGAAGGGAAGGACTCAAGTGCAGTGAAGGGATGATTTATTAACAAAGTAAAACAAAACACAAAGCAAAAACCCACGAGGGGGAAAACATACTCAACAAAACATAAAACTGAACTTGAACTGAAATACCATACACTGACCATGAATAACACCAGGGAACAGGGGAGACATAAGACAAAGATCCAACACAGACTGCAAACATGAAGGAACTTAAATAGGGAACAAATCAAGAGGGAACAGGTG